>NC_134486.1:103055663-103097366 GCF_040206685.1 Ascaphus truei
GGTATTTTTTCTTTTCATTTTTACATATTCCCCGGGCGGAGTCACTGCGCCAAAGAGAACCAATGTCAATTATTGACATTTCTGGGTTTAGAGAGAACCCATGTTTTTTTTTAGGCAGCATATTTTTGTCTTATTCTACTGTATCACTGAATATTCACTATTATTTTCTACTTTAATGATTTAAGTGACAGAATGTGAGGGGATTGCTGCTACCTTTATATTATTGTTACAAACCTAGAAAGCCTTTACAAAATAAAAAAAAAATGGATCTTTGCATTGAAAAGGCATTCTCTCTTTTGGTATACTAAAATAGTGAAGTAATAAACCTTTACAACAGGGTGTCCAAAGGGTTTCTAACAACATGAAACTCTCCTAAATACCACTTCAGAATCAGTACCATTCTTTTTTTAGAGTATATTGAGAAATGTTTCCTTTACAATCTCAGCATCTTATCCATCTTCAAAAAAAGGACTCGGCAATGATCACTTCCATAGCACTTGGTAACCAACCAGGTTGACATCACTTACATCACTGGACCAAGTTCCCCGAATGACTTCATTTGTGTGGTAAAAAATGGTTCATATTCAGAAACACAAAATAATTTGAGCAAACAACAGATTGCCAAAGATATTTTGCTTGTTAAAGGATAAGGGCAAAACATTAACTCTTCTGCTGTATTAACAGCGCATTGTTTTTATTCTAATAGTGTGCTATAGACATACCACCATGCATGGTTAATTTTTTTTTACCACAGTGTAAAATACCTTTCCATTCAGTAATAAAGCTATATCAGTCATACAAGCAAGACAGTACAACTCTTTGCAAAGCTGGGGAAATGAATAAACAGAGATTGTAAAAGACGTCTGCACTTTGTTCTTGATTTACTGTACTGGAACAAGAAATGGAATTGAATATTCTCTGGGGTCTGAGAATTTAATGCAAATATCTCTAAGGCAAAATCTTCTTTTTTTTTGTTCTTTTCCATTTACGTCATTATATTTCATAGGACAATTTTCTATTGCTATTAAAATGATGATGCTTCGATGTCTAACTTTACAGCACTGTGAAATTGGATAGTTGGGAGGCCTTCATAAGCATCTCACTCCTATTTATGGTTACGTGGTAGCCAATGAGAAACATTTACTTTCCAGGCACCAGACTGGCAGTCTCTGAATGTGCTAATGGGTATGTGACTGAGTTATGCATGTGTGGAAGCCTCGAGCAAATCTTAATTCAATAAAAAAAAAAAAAAGATGTTACACTAAGAAGTGTTGCAGTATTTATAACAAGGTGAAAAGTTGAGATAATCAATTATGTTTTTCACTTACGGCGGTAATTAATTTAAAATAAGTTTATATTGATTAGTGATGCTGAGAGCTGTCTTCAAATATTTATAGTGAGGACAAGAGAATCTGCTACCCAAGCTGAAAAAGAAATCTGTAGGGTCTACACCTCCTTTTCAAACAACCTGTTACACGTTTAAAGCATGAAGTACATATTTACCAATCAAATTCACCACTTTGAATTGGATCAATTATAATGCAATTAGAACAAGAATAGCATCAACACTTTATAGCGGTTGAGTAAAACATAATCCTACCATTCTTCATAGGCATTTACTGACACAGTTTATAGTAATATACAATCGACCATTGGCTTTGCTTGAAACATGTACAGCAATGCACATTCTGGTTAGTAGAACCATGATTATATTACTAGAAATTAGTTTTACTAGACTTGCCAATAATGGTTATATAGTATGAGGAAGACCAACTTTTAGCACTTAGATAAGTGAAGCTTACATGTACAAGGTCATTCAAGTATACCTACCACATATAATACTTGCGACACAACAACAGATGAATAAAATCATAAAATATGTCTAAATCATTTATCACCATGGAGGTCAACACTTATCCACAAAGAGATTTGAGAGATCCTATTTTTGTAGTACCAAGGGACTTAAATACTGTACTTCCCCAAAAAGTAATTTAAACAACACGTGAAGATATCTGTAAACAGAAAACTGATATACCTGGGAAATATGGTAATTTCAATCTACCCTGCATATTCCAAACTCTCAATCTCTCTCAATCTTTCTCAATCTCTCTCTCTCATGTACACTAGTATCAAAACACCAATAACAATAATAAATAATTCATTACCGTAGCGGCTAGCCGCTATGGTAATGAAGCTGCTTTAATGTAATTTTGATTAATAGTGTGCGGGAGCTGGGTGTCTCCTGAGATGAACCGCATTGATTTCAGCCTCGGTGACCTCTGCTTCTCGAGTTACAGGCCCAGATATGGGGTGCCGGTATCTCCTTCATTATTTACATCCCCCGGTCACATGACGCAAACTATTTAAAAATGGAGGCGATACTGGCACCCGATGCCCCATACCGGGGCCTGTAACTCGGGAAACAGGTAGTCCCTGAGCCAGAAATCAAAGCGGTTTAGCTAAGGCAACCCCCTGCTCTCGAACATTATTAAATAAAATTACATTAAAGCAGCTTCATTACCTTAGCGGCTACCCTCGGGGGTCTTCGGGTGGTCCTCACTGGTGTCTGGGGGTCCTCGAGTGGTCCCTGTGAGATTCCGTGGGACTCCAGGTGGTACCAGCGGGTGTCCGGGGGCCCACAGGGGTCCACTGGTTGTCCCTGCGGGTGTCTGGGGGTCCACTTTTGGTTCCCATGGGTGTCTGGGGCACCTCGGGTGGTCCCCGTGGGTGTCCAGGGGTCATCCGGTGGTTCCTGCGGGTGTCTGGGGGCCCTCATGTGGTCCCCGCATGTGTCCGGTGGTCCCAGTTGGTGTCAACTACAACCAATCAGATTGGGGATATACATCTCACAATCTGATTAGCTGAAATAACATGTGACTGTGGCCATGTGGGTTTTGGGTGACGTTATGTTAAAAGGAAAGGAAGCACAGCCAATCTGATTGTCTGGCTTCATCCCTTTAAATGACGTCACATCCAATAAAAAAGGCATATGCTTATCACATCCAATCAGATGTCATGAGAGCAATTGGCCACTCTAATGTGATGCCACAGGCCATATAAAAGCCTGTGCAGCCTCATTTGACTTCAAGAAGCTGAGGAGTGAAGACTTCCTCTTCAATAGGATTACAAGGGCGTTACAGATGAAGATGGATGTGTGGATTTGCTCGAGAGCTTGCTGAGACCCCTGGAATCGAAGGGTGAAGACATCTAAAAGGTAAAAAAAAAACATTGAAAGTATGTTATTTTTATTTTACAGTTTTTTTCATTGTATTTTTATTGTTATTTGAAAAAAAATTTGCCCTTTGATTGCAAATGTACTTATGTATGACCCTTTAGGGCAATACATACATACAGTGACAAGCAATGTATTTTTTTGCAGATGCTTGCTTTTATTTATTTTAAATGTCTTTTGGTTCTTTGTTTTGACATTTTTATGCTATTTATTTTGATTTAGTATTATGGCATTTTTGGTGGTGTTTTCAATTGTTTATTTATGTGTTTTTTTGGTGTTGCTTTTTAATAGTAGTTTATTTGTGGTCTTTTGATTTTGAATGATGGTGTTTATTTGGAGCATTATTTGTTGATGGTTTTGTTTGGTGTTTTAATTGTTAATTCTGGTGTTTATTTGATAATTGATTAATTGATTGGTGGTAATTTTGTTGTGTTTACTTGTTTATTGTTGTTTATAGGGTGATTGTTTTGATTGAATTGGATATTGTTGTTGGTTGTTTATTTTGTAGGTTGACCAGTAACTGCCATAGTGTTATACCCACTGTGCCAATCAATTGGTTTATTGGCATTAGTAATGTGTTGATTTTTCTATGTAATGTGTTTTATTTTGGGCTTGTTTTATTTTAGCTTCACCATTTATTGCTACAGTATAATGGTAAATCATGCATATATCATATGAGCATGATGTACCCACTGTACCGATGAATGGGTGGTGGGTGCGGTTAGTTGCCTGGGGAGGGGGATTAGGCCTTGTGGGTGGGTAGTGGGGGATGGTGGGTTCACCCCTTAATTAATATAGTGGTTACTAACTGCTAAGGTGATTATGGGGTTAGGGGCCATTAGATTGTATTTGTTATTATATTGTTTCTGGCAACGCAGGACATGGACGGTGATGAGGATGAGGACGGCCTTCACTGTGGCAGGCTGGCAGGGGTAAGTGCAAGTTTAATTTACTTTATTTCTGCTGGTTAATGATTTATTTTATTTTATAATCCATATATGGATAATAGTAATTTTGCCCATAACTGTACTGTATTTGTTAGGGGGGAGGGTGGGGAGGGGGTGTATTTATTTATAAGAATTGGCAATTTTTTGGGGGGCACAGCATTGGTACTGCAGGCCATCGGACACTTGCGGACACCCGCAGGGACCACCCGAGGACAACCAGACACCTGCAGGGACCACCTGAGAACACCCAGACACCTGTGGGGTCTCCCTGGGTACCCCTGTAGGGCAAAATAATCCAGGAATGGGGAGGGGAAAAAGGGAAGGGTAAGGGATGCTCCCGCATCAGCAGGTATAAAGTGAGTTGTAAATAGTGTGTCAAGCAAAATACCGGTGCAAAAGAGGAAAAGGTATAACTAAAGCAGAAAAGAGAAAAGGTTCCTCCTTGAATGCACTCGGATAAGCCAGTGGTTGATAGTAATGAGTGTATTTAAAAACCTTTTAATCACAAGAGAAGGTTAAAAAAGGATTGTATAGAGGGGCATGGTATAAATAATCCAAGGCCAGCCCCTAGTAGGCAAACCAACAGAATCGTCCTCGCTCGTGAGGAGATATAGATATAACAACACCTTAATGTGGAACTGTGTCGCTCAGATAATCCCCATTATTGTAGTACCAGATTAGAAGGCCCGTAAACCATATGGGGATCCTTTTGTCAATAATTCAATGAACCTAAAATGATATAGGTCATTGAAGCTAAGTCTGGAAGGGTAATTATCTTACGCCGAATGGACAGATGGTATATATCTGGGTGATGTCCCTAGTCCACTAAAGCGGTGTCTACAACAAATAAACGAAACATGGTGAAAACAATAACAACGCAACAAAGATGATCATCATAAAATGAAAACTCAAACACCATATACATGTAGTAGTGAGATGCGTAGCTGGATAGTGTGTGAGCTCTGCAAAGGGCAAGCACAAAGTGTGCTACCGAAGACGCCCTGAGGCACGGTTCAAGGACCGTATCCAGTTATAGCCTCTATATACTAATTGATGTTAAGTGCAGAGGTCAAAATCACAAATAGCCTCTCTGGAGTCCAGTAAATAACACTAGTCAGACCTAATAGTTATAAGTGGCTGATAAGTACACGGGGTAAAGAACAAACTGACTCATAAATCATATTTAGTCTCCCTCTGAGCGGGTAAATATAGTATATACACAGCTTGGGATGATAATGGTCAGTGAACAGTACCCCTAGTTATACCCCCCTCTCTTTCGTGCACATACTGTGCTGGTAACCTGAATGGTAGCTATGATAGAATGAAGACATAGCAAACATGGTGATGCACAATAGAATATCAGGACAAAAAAGTATATTAAGTCCTAATAAAGGTTCTACTTAGCTCCTTGGTGCATTCAAAAGCCGTTGCACCATCGTTTGTAAAAGGGAACGGCAGCAGGATACCAGGGGAGGGGTGTTTAGGTCTCGAGGCGGCAGCTACAGCCGCGGAGGCGCCATCTTGGGTGCGGTGACGTCACCACGCTCGTAGTCACCTGACGCACGTTTCGCGCGGGATCGCGCTTTCTTTACCCCGTGTACTTATCAGCCACTTATAACTATTAGGTCTGACTAGTGTTATTTACTGGACTCCAGAGAGGCTATTTGTGATTTTGACCTCTGCACTTAACATCAATTAGTATATAGAGGCTATAACTGGATACGGTCCTTGAACCGTGCCTCAGGGCGTCTTCGGTAGCACACTTTGTGCTTGCCCTTTGCAGAGCTCACACACTATCCAGCTACGCATCTCACTACTACATGTATATGGTGGTTGAGTTTTCATTTTATGATGATCATCTTTGTTGCGTTGTTATTGTTTTCACCATGTTTCGTTTATTTGTTGTACACACCGCTTTAGTGGACTAGGGACATCACCCAGATATATACCATCTGTCCATTCGGCGTAAGATAATTACCCTTCCAGACTTAGCTTCAATGACCTATATCATTTTAGGTTCATTGAATTATTGACAAAAGGATCCCCATATGGTTTACGGGCCTCCTAATCTGGTACTACAATAATGGGGATTATCTGAGCGACACAGTTCCACATTAAGGTGTTGTTATATCTATATCTCCTCACGAGCGAGGACGATTCTGTTGGTTTGCCTACTAGGGGCTGGCCTTGGATTATTTATGGGGGAGCATGTGGGGAGATAAGAGAACAATATATACAATTTAAGTGCAGACGTCAGGTGTTATATGGTTATAAAGGCTATGTCTTGGCTCCTATGGTTGATCTACTCACAGGAGCAAGGTGATATAATGAGCAGTTGGCAAATTGGGTTGCCACCCTTGAAGATGTCTGGGGATAGTACCCCCCTAACGATTCTCCGTCAGCAGAGTGTATATAGAGAGAGGGAAAATCTCTATATACACTCTGCTGACGGAGAATCGTTAGGGGGGTACTATCCACAGACATCTTCAAGGGTGGCAACCCAATTTGCCAACTGCTCATTATATCACCTTGCTCCTGTGAGTAGATCAACCATAGGAGCCAAGACATAGCCTTTATAACCATATAACACCTGACGTCTGCACTTAAATTGTATATATTGTTCTCTTATCTCCCCACATGCTCCCCCTGGATGTTTTGAGCAATACTTAACCCTTGGAACCCGTGACACAGGTCCCACCAGTGAGGTTTGAGCAAGGGGTTGGATTATTAATCCTATCTGTACCACCTTTCTATTACATTCTACATTAATTTCATTCACGAAGTAGCGCCTGTTTTTTTCACTCTTTTCTAGCACTTGGATTATTTATACCATGCCCCTCTATACAATCCTTTTTTAACCTTCTCTTGTGATTAAAAGGTTTTTAAATACACTCATTACTATCAACCACTGGCTTATCCGAGTGCATTCAAGGAGGAACCTTTTCTCTTTTCTGCTTTAGTTACCCCTGTAGGGCCCCTGGACACCTGCGGGTACTACCTGGAGGCCCATGGACACCTATGGTGACCACTCGAGGACCCCCAGGCACCCGCGGGAACCACCCGAGGACCCCCAGACACTCGCAGGGACCACCCGAGAACACCCAGACACCCGCAATGACCACCCAGGGACCACTGTGGGGCACCCAAAAAACTGTGGGAGCACCTGGAGACCCCCAGACAGGTGCAGGGACCACCTGAGGCCCCCCGGACACCCGTGGGGCCACAGACACCCATGTGGATCACCCGGAGCCCCCCACTGGCCTCTTGTTTAATGTTGTGCAAGAAAAAAATATATTTTATTCATGTCTCCATCTCTTTTGCGCCAGCCTTTAGCTGGTGAAAAGAAATTATGCGCTTTTACAGTACGATCAACTTATCAATGCTTTGTGAATCACGCTAACTGGCAAAAAACAGAGTGTTTGCCATTCTTTGGCCGAGTGCGACTTTTTTATCACTGACTGTTTTTTGGTGACAAAAAGCCATTATAGTACGATACTGCACTGTTATCACTGCTTTGTGAATCGCGCAGCACACATTATTGCGCTACAAAGGCATTTATCGCACTTAAAACCTCTTATCACTGCTTTGTGGATCAACCCCTAAGCAGCCAATGTGGACCTGACTTACTGCAATCTAAGTTCTTAAGACTTTTCACCCTAAAGTCAGGGTCACCGCTAGGCTCCACCCTCATCACGCATCACGCGGCAGTACCTGTGATGCGCGCATGCGCACTGACATGATTCTCCACCAACGGAGGCACGGTCCCACCGTATCACCATGGTGCCCTCTCTCCCTGGCGAAGCGCCTGCCCTGCGCCGTGCTCCTCGAGCGTGTGCACACCACACGGCAACGAAAACTAATAGCATCAGATCCGTTACACCTGCAGCCTATCCAGCACCATCCTATCGGCTGGTAGCTTATGTGTGAGGTCATAATCTGCTGTTGGCTTATTGGTCTTCCCTGCCAATTTATACCTTGTCAGTCTCTGTGCACATCGCTGAGCATAAACCATTGTTTATGTGTTGTGCTTGCTACTTCTTGGATCTTGCCTGTTTTGTGCCTTGCCTGACTTCTGTTTTGACCCCTACACATACCTGGACCTGTCTCTTTCCTGCCCCAGAACTTCGGCTCGTATTGTATTCCTGCTCTTTCCTCTCCTTGACCACGGCTTACGGATAATGACTACTCTTCACTCTCCAACCCCGGACCACGTCAAGTACCACGACATACCCGACTTCTCCTACCCTGACCTGGCTACACAAGTCTGATTACGCACTCCGGACCTGGTCCGTGGTTGTAGGGCAGCAGTTTTATACATCCCCAACTAAGCCCCGTGGTCTAATCCAATTTGTGGTGAGCACACGTGACATCTAATCATTGCCAAACCGATTGCTTCCCTAGTCAACTCTATTCTGTCTGCAGGCCATAACCCGAAAACCTGGAAAACTTCCAGAGTTGTCCCAATCTTCAAAAGTGGGGACAAAAACACTGTCTCAGACTACAGGCCAATCTCTCTTCTCCCACTACTATCCAAAGTCATGGAAAAATATGTTCACTCCCAATTAAGTGATTTCTATACCAAGACAAATTTCCCTAGCCAATTCCAATCTGTCTTTCTCCCGAAACACTCCACGGTAACTGCCATCCTAAAAGTTTGCCATGAGATGCAGTGTGGAATGGAACTGGGCAACTTACTGGTGCAATATTCCTAGATTTTGCAAAGGCTTTTGATACTGTTGATCATGTTATCTTGCTAAACAAACTCCAGTGCTCTGGAATAGGGAAGCATGCTTTAAACTGTTTTTTTTCGTACCCATCAGGTAGATCCCAACATGTGTCTATCTCAGGCTCTAACTCCAACCCCTTGGATATCACCTGCGGTGTCCCGCAAGGATCTGTTCTGGGGCCCCTACTCTTCTCAGTAATGTATCTTCTCAGTACTCAGTATATTCTCAGATGCCAAAATCTTATATGCACACAGCCCTAGCCTGTCCGACCTTGAACACTTACTCCAATCTGACTTTTTGAGACTTGAAAATTGGATTTCCCAAAACAAACTGTTTTAAACACTGACAAGACTGTAACAATGGTTTTTGAGACCAAGGCTACATTTTTAAAGCTTGCAATGACTGAGCTCTAGATCAGAACCAACACTAATACCATCCTAGCCCCTGTTACTAGTTTTAAATACTTGGGTATATGGATTGACTCCCATTTAACATTTGGGATGCACATTGATAGCCTGACTTCCAAAATCTATGCCAAACTAGGTGTAATTTATAGGAACAAATCCTCCCTAAGTCTGCTGGTCAGAAAGAGTATTTTACAGCAGATGCTACTGCCAATGATAAATTATGGGGACATAGTATACACTGGCGACACAGTTTATTACACTGCGGCCAGATCCGCAAGCCGGGAGATTTCCCGGCTTGCTAGTGGCCGCCCCTCGGCGTGCCGCGCGTCATAGACGCGCGGTCACGCGTCTTCGGGAGCGTGCGCCCCCTGCACGCGCGTCCAGGGGCTCCCCGAGGGAGCCCTGGTGTCCCGCGATCACGGGACAGCGGCAGGGGGTTCCGGGGGACCCGGCGGACCCGGCAGCGGTAGGGAGAGCGCCCCGATCGGAGGGCGCTCTTCCGCTGCTTCGGCGCGCTCCCGTCACTCTCGGGCGCGCGCCAGGCTACTGCTGCGGCACAGAACGGGCAAATGCTCGAATAAACTGTGCCGCAGCAGTATGGCTTGGCACCCCAAACCCACCTTAGGCTGTGCTTATAGTGCCTGGTGACGGCGACAACGACGGCGCTCCCAAACAAATACATTGAATCCGTAGCATGCGCTTATAGTAATCGCGACGGCGACGGAGCGACCAAAAATTTAGAAGCAAGAGAAATTTAAATTTTTTAGAGACTGCCGCCACATGTGACTGTCTTTGAACCAATCACACAGCGCTGCCCTCCTCCTTGGTGACGTCACTGACCTTGTCACCAATGACGTCGCTTAAAATTAAAGTTCAACTTTCGCCAGTGGCGACGGCGACATTATCGGTCGCATCGCCAGCACTATAAATGCGGCCCTAGGAAACTTGATACCCTCTACAATTCAATATGCTGTTTTGTCCTCCAATACAACTACAACACACATCACTGCAAAATGCTCATCAAAGAACTAGATTGGTCATCACTTGAGTCTAGGTTCACCTTTCCTGTCTTGCCTTCAAATACTTTCTGGGAAAGCTACCATCTATCTAAACAAGCTCTTCACCCCTACCACATGCAGCACTTATCACCTGAGACTCCAAAAGACTGTTCATGGTCCCAATGTTCACCAAAGTATCTGTTTTTTCATCCTTCTCTTACTGTGCACACCAAAAATTGAACAATCTACCGGAGACTCTCACAGCTGCCACCAGTCTAATTTCTTTCAAAACTAAAGCTGTCTCACATTTTAATCTGGTCTGTAACTGTTTCATATGCCTATAATATACAGTTAGGTCTGGAAATAATGGGACACTGATACCAGTTTTGTTATTTCGGCTGTGTACCAAAATAAATTCAAGTTACAGTAAAATAACGAATGTGGGCTTAAAGTGCAGTGTATCAGCTTTAATTTGAGGGTATTCACATCCAAATTGGAGGAAGGGTTTAGGAATTACATCTCTTTAATATGTAGCCCCCTCTTTTTCAAGGGACCAAAAGTAATTGGACATGTGACTCAAAAGCTGTTTCATGGACAGGTGTGGGCTATTCCTTTGTTATTTCATCATCAATTAAGCAGGTAAAAGGTCTGGAGTTGATTCCAGGTGTGGCATTCACATTTGGAAGCTGTTGCTGTGAACCTATAACATGCGGTCAAAGGACCTCTCAATGCAAGTGAAACAGGGCATCCTTAGGGTGCAAAAAAAAAGAAAATCCATCAGAGATATAGCAGGAACATTAGGAGTGGCCAAATCAACAGTTTGGTACATTCTGAGAAAAAAAGAACGCAATGGTGAGTTCAGCAACACAAAAAGGCCTGGACGTCGACGGAAGACAACTGTAGTGGATGATCATAGGATCATTTCCATGGTAAAGGCAAATCCCTTCACAACATCCAGCCAAGTGAAGAACACTCTTCAGCAGGTAGGCATGTCATTATCCAAGTTTACCAAAAAGAGAAGACTTCACGAGAGCAAATACAGAGGGTTCACCACAAGGTGCAAACCATTCATAAGTCTCAAGAATAGAAAGGCCAGACTAGACATTGCCAAACGATATCTAAAAAGCCAGCCCAGTTCTGGAACAGCATTCTTTGGACAGATGAAAATAAGATCAACCTGTACCAGAATGATGGGAAGAAAAAAGTATGGAGAAGGCTTGGAACGGTTCATGATCCGAAGCATACCACATCATCTGTAAAACACGGTGGAGGCAGTGTGATGGCATGGGCATGCATGGCTTACAATGGCACTGGGTCACTAGTTTTTATTGATGATGTGACAGAAGACAGAAGCAGCCGGATTAATTCTGAAGTGTATAGGGATATATTGTCTGCTCAGATTCAGACAAATTCAGCAAAGTTGATTGGACGGCACTTCACTTTACAGATGGACAATGACCCAAAACATACTGCGAAAGCAGCCCAGGAGTTTTTTAAGGCAAAGAAGTGGAATATTCGGCAATGGCCGAGTCAATCACCTGATCTCAACCCGATCGCGCATGCATTTCACTTGCTGAAGACAAAACTTAAGGCAGAAAGACCCACGAACAAAAAACAACTGAAGACAGCTGCAGTAAAGGCCTTGCAAAGCATCACAAAGGAGGAAACCCAGCGTTTGGTAATGTCCATGCGTTCCAGATTTCAAGCAGTCATTGCCTGCAAAGAATTCTCGACAAAGTATTAAAAATGAACATTTTATTTATGATTGTGTTAATTTGTCCAATTACATTTGAGCCCCTGAAATAAGGGGAATGTGTATGAAAATGGTTGCAATTCCTAAACGTTTCATACGATAGTTTTGTTCAACCCCTTGTATTAAAGCTGAAAGTCTGCACTTCTGTTGCATCTTGGTTGCTTCATTTTAAATCCATTGAGGTGGCGTACAGAGCCAAAATTATGAAAATTGTGTCAGTGTCCAATTATTTCCGGACCCAACTGTATATTATATTTAACTGTGCATTCGATGTCTTGTATATAATGTATACCCTGCTCACTTACAGTATGTAACTATGTATTTGTAACCATGCATTATTTGTCATCATAACTCTATGCCAAGGACATACTTGAAAACGAGAGGTAACTCTCAATGTATTACTTCCTTTTAAAACATTTTTCTAAATTTTTTTTTTTAAAAAACAGGTTAGTGAGGTGCTGGGATGTTTGTTCTTGCCGAGGCTGTGGATGCCTTGAGCCGGGACATTTTTTTGCTGCTGTGCTCCGTAAATAATAAAAATGTGCGATGCACCACTAGAACAAAATATAACATGGAAAGTAACTACAAAATTTCCTTTCAATCACTCATATGATCAAACGACCGGAAACAAAACAGAGCCGACATGTTTCGTGCTTGTGCACTTTATCAAAGCCACAGATTTGATATATGGACTGTTTTTGAGGTCTCCGTAGAGACTACGCCGCTGTCGGCATCTCCTGTTGAAGAGAGAGCTGAGGACGCGGTCTGTGATGTTATCTTCGGTTGCGAAAGCGGCGAGGAAGTTGCTTTTGTGCCGCTTGCTAATCATGGACCGTCCAGGTTTAACTGAGAGGTTAAGCTACTGACTGTGTGATTCAGGACTGGCCCAGTAGCTACAGTGCTTCCTGGCTGTAGTACTTGACCCATTTTCCCTGACCTACAGAGAGAGATTTTTCCGATCTTGAACTGGTGGGAAACTCCTTTCTGAACAGGAAAATGATATTCTGATTAAGAGGAGCATTTCTTTCCCTTTTCATAGTTATTATGTTTATGTATAGGGATGTATGTCTCCTAAAGTCAGTTAGCAGTTTATAGCTAAAGGATTGCATTGCAGGAGGTTTCTGCAATTATAGGTCCAAGTTATATGTGACCCTGCTCACTATTATTGAAGTTTGTAAATTCTTTATTTTTTATTGATTGTTACTGATCCAGCATTTGATATGCAGTAATATGACTTTTTAAATCTGCTGTGGCAAATTTTGATAACAATACCAAATAAATATGGTTATGCACTATTCTATTAGGTTATATAAATTCACTAGATTATACAAATAATTAAAGCCATTTTATATTTTTAGGAAAATTGTATACTGTATTTATGAAACAAATGCTTGACCCATTTGATATATATTATAATATACAGCTAAACCCCGTTATAACGCGGTGCTCGGGGTCCACCCCGAGTCCACCGCGTTAGTAACGGGGTCGCGCTAATTAAAAAAAAAAATGGCCACCGCGCTCCTGTTTGGGAGTGAGGAGGGAAGGAAGTTAAATAAATAAATAAATAATTTTTTTTTTAAAAATGGCGGCGATTCATCCGTCCTCCCTCTCAGCCCACTGGTTTTGCACGTGTCTGTGTCCTCCCAGCGTGTGTGTGTGTGCGTGCGTGTGTGAGAGAGAGAGAGACAGAGTGTGTGTGTGCGTGCGTGTGTGAGAGAGAGAGAGACAGAGTGTGTGTGTGTGTGTGTGTGTGTGTGTGTGTGTGTGTGTGTGGTGGTGAGAAGGGGTGGGCAGGGTGAGGAGACACTAATCTCTCTCAGGCTTTAATGCAGGGTCCCCTACCTGTTCGTCATCACCGCTACGCCCAGCATCAGAGCCGCTGTGCGGGGTCAGGGAGGGTGTGACAGATACCAGCACCTCGCACAGCCTGCGGGACTTGGGTTAGCTGCAGCTCCGGTCACTGAGTCCTGGTGAGCGGCGGGAAGGAGGGAGAGGGGTGGGGAGGAGAGGCTGGGAGAGGGTCCCAGAGCGCGAGGCTCCCCCTCCCCGGCCGGGTCCACCACGCCCGGCTCTGACTCACCTCCGCCCACCCTGCACTGCAAATCACCCGGGCAGGAGGAGTTGCCATAGAGACAAAGGGGGGTAAAGGATGCAAGCCACGCCCACTTACCTCCTCCTATATGGCACCAATGACTGCAGAACAAGCATCCCACATCCGGGCACTCTTACTGCCTGGCCTCATTCAGTCGCCCCGCCCACAGCCCTCTTCTTGTCAATCAAGCCGTCCGCTCTCCGCCCCCTGCGGGTGATGTCATTATTCCAACCTCCACCGGGCTGGTGGGCTGCTGACATGTGAAAAACGGGCTGGTGGGCTGCTGACATGTGAAAAACGGGCTAGGGGCTGCTGACATGTGAAAAACGGGCTGGTGGGCTGCTGACATGTGAGAGGGGGGGGGTGGGCTGCTGACATGTGAGGGGGGGGGTGGGCTGCTGACATGTGAGGGGGGGGGTTGGGCTGCTGACATGTGAGGGGGGGGGGTGGGCTGCTGACATGTGAGGGGGGGTGGGCTGCTGACATGTGAGGGGGGGGCTGGGCTGCTGACATGTGAGGGGGGGGGTTGGGCTGCTGACATGTGAGGAGGGGGTGGGCTGCTGACATGTGAGGGGGAGGTGGGCTACTGACATGTGAGGGGGGGTGGGCTGCTGACATGTGAGTGTATTGTGAGAGCTGTGTGCAGTAAGTGTGAGCAATGAGCAGTGTCTGTGCAGTGTGTGTCAGTGTGTGTCAGTGTGTGTCAGTGTGAGCAGTGTGTGTGCAGTGTACAGTGTGTGTCAGTGTGAGCAGTGTGCAGTGTGTGTCAGTGTGAGCAATGAGCAGTGTGTGCAGTGTGAGCAATGAGCAGTGTCTGTGCAGTGTGTGTCAGTGTGTGCAGTGTGAGCAATGAGCAGTGTCTGTGCAGTGTGTGTCAGTGTGAGCAGTGTGTGTGCAGTGTGTGTCAGTGTGAGCAGTGTGCAGTGTGTGTCAGTGTGAGCAATGAGCAGTGTATTAGTGTGTGCAGTGTCTGTGCAGTGTGTGTCAGTGTGAGCAGTATGTGTGCAGTGTGTGTCAGTGTGAGCAGTGTGTGTCAGTGTGAGCAATGAGCAGTGTGTCAGTGTGTGCAGTGTGAGCAATGAGGAGTGTGTGTGCAGTGTACAGTGTGTGTGCAGTGTGTGCAGTGTGAGCAATGAGCAGTGTGTGTGCAGTGTGCAGTGTGTGTGCAGTGTGTGTGCAGTGTCAGTGTGTGCAGTGTGAGCAATGAGCAGTGTGTGTGCAGTGTGTGTGCAGTGTGTCAGTGTGTGCAGTGTGAGCAATGAGCAGTGTGTGTGCAGTGTGTCAGTGTGTGCAGTGTGAGCAATGAGCAGTGTGTGCGCAGTGTGCAGTGTGTGTGCAGTGTGTCAGTGTGTGCAGTGTGAGCAATGAGCAGTGTGTGTGCAGTGTGTGTGCAGTGTCAGTGTGTGCAGTGTGCAGTGTGTGTGCAGTGTGTGTGCAGTGTGTGTGCAGTGTGTCAGTGTGTGCAGTGTGAGCAATGAGCAGTGTGTGTGCAGTGTGCAGTGTGTGTGCTGTGTGTGTGCAGTGTGTGCAGTGTGAGCAATGAGCAGTGTGTGCAGTGTGTGTGCAGTGTGGCAGTGTGAGAAATGAGCAGTGTGTGTGCAGTGAGTGTGTGCAGTGTGCAAAAAAAAAAAATGTAAAAAAAAAAAAAAAATTAATTTTTTTTTTTTTTTTTTTTTAAACGGGAGCCACGGGAAAACCGCGTTATAACCGAATTGCGGTATAACGAGGCGCATTATAACGGGGTTTAGCTGTATATGGTTCCTCAGTAGGAGGGTACCTTAAGTAGTAAGAGCCGGATTAATGTGTTCTAAGATGTAAAATAAAATTAATGATACAAATGCTCGTGACATTTGCTGTAACGTATGTAATCTATGAAGGTTTATATTTGGAATATGGCTGTGTATGCAAGCAAGGTTCCTCATTGGAGGTTACTGCTAAATAAAACTGTACTAAATTAATCAGTGACTTTTGTACTTATATCATGCAGATTGTATTTTATACTTTTGTATTATGATCACTGCATTTTGATTATATAAAATTTGTACAATCTACTACCTCGTACGGGGACGACGAGGGTTTTCACCAAGGGGAGAATGTAGCACTCTGCTAAAAATCCCCTTTGCCCTGCATGTCAGACCTGGTAGCTGTAAGCAGTGCCATGGTTAGTAGTTTTCACAGGGCCAGACATGTGAGTTAGCCCCTGTTTGTTTCTAAATGTTGCACTTCTGGGCACATGTTAGGCCCTGTGATTCTCTGGAAAATGCTAGAGCATCACCTGTCTAGTTGTGTGACCAAGTTGCAATAGTCATTCTGCCCAGTTACTAGGGCAGAGTGTTGGCACTCCTTTAGTATAAAATGTGGGGACCCACTGTTTTATGACCAGACCTCCAGAGGATTCCCACACCACCAGGAAAGACATGTAGGGATTCCCAGACCTCCAAGGGAATCCATACCTTCTGACCCCATACGCCAAATGGTAAGAAGCAGCTGAACCATCTTTATTGTTTTCCAGCAGGGACAGTATCCCAGAGTACAGGGCCCTAGGGAGGTGCTATTTACATATGTTTTTGTGTAGGAAGCAATCTATTCCCTGGTTGAAGTAGGGACCTGGGGTGGGTTGATTTGTTTCCATTCCCAGGTTTAAGATAGGACTTGGGGTGGATCTATGCTAGGTGCCATCCTCCGATTTATGTAGGGATCAAGGATGGACTTCCTCTAAGTGCAAGAGATTGAGCTGTGTACTGGTCTGCTGAAAACCTGTCCTGATTATAATGATTATCGCCCACTCTTGGTTATTAACTCCTTTTCACAAGCTGGCACAGATTCTCCCAACAAACCCTGAGAAGAATAAGGTAAAATATTACATCTATTTTCTTTTTTTATATAAATAGTATGATAAATCTATACATAATCTACAGTAATTAGCTGAAATCTTCAAGCTTTAACTAGTGGGGGTCAAAGATAGACAATAGTACTTTCATGCAGTGTCAGAAATAGTGTAGGTGCAATAGATGCAGGCGGTATTCAATAGATAAAGATCCAAAACAAATAGGTACAAGACCTGCTAAATATGGTGATAAGGCTATTCTATTTAACAAAAAAACTAAACAGCTGCATAATTTATGGGTGTTGTGGTGTTGTTCTTTTCTGGACAGCATTAACTTATCTTAACATATGTTAATTCATGAGCTATATTTCCATTATAAGCACAGTGTAAATGTTGGCAAAGCATTCAATTACACACCATTAGACTTTGATGGATCACCGGAATCTGATTTAAGTAATTCAAGGTACAGTAGTTATCACCCTCAAACTGATTAATCATTATTATGGCACAGTGCCTCAGAAAATGTAACCTATTTCTTTGCCACATATTTTATGGCAATGGAGAAACATAAAAGCTAATTTATACAAGTCAAATATAAAACCTTGTCATAACAAGCCTAATTGAGATAAACAGCTGTTTAGTGAAAAATGTTTAACAGAAAATGCAAGACCTAGTGCAGAGCAATATAAACACAATTGTTAAACATACAGTAATTTCCTCTTTTTTTTTTTTTTTTAAGATAAACTATAGATTTTTGAGTAAATGTATAACCAGGGCCACAAACACTAAAGAGTAATACATTATGGCTGCCGGGTTTGGGGAGTTGAGATAACATGGTTTGGGGATACCACACTGTGCAGCACTCTCATTGAATTACAGACGTGTTATTAGCAGCATTCCTGTACTTAAACTTGCCAGGAATGCAACAATGTCTAAACACCTTTTGCTACAAACTGCAGGTATTTAAAATACTTATGGACTTTGCGTAAATTTGGACTATGTTTTTCCACAACCATGGACTGCTATTTGTATATACAGATGTAGCCCGACTCACCCTCCTCCCAAGTACCCAGTGGCAGATTTATAATTTTGTCGCCCTTAGGCCCATACTTTTTTGCCGCCATTACATTTTTTGTCTCGCCCTCTCCTCAATACACATAACACCGCCCTCTCCCCAATACACATAACATCGCCCTCTCCTCAATACACATAATACCACCCTCTCCCCATACACAAAATACCGCCGTTTCCTCATACACATAATACCCCCCTCTCAATACACATAATACCCCCCTCTCAATACACATAATACCCCCCTCTCCTCAATACACATACCAACGTCTCCTCAACACACATAATACCCCTGTCCCCAACACACAAAATACCCCTCCAACACAACCCCCCCCCTTCCGCACATACAAGGTGGAATTTCCCCACAACACCCCAAAATGGAATCTCAGCCCCCAAAACGGAATCTCTTCTCCCCAACCCAAAACGGAATCTCTTCTCCCTACCCCAAAACGGAATCTCTTCTCCCCACCCCCAAAACGGAATCTCTTTCCCCCTCTGCCAAAAACGGAAATCTCTACTCCCCCTCAGCCAAAAACGGAATCTCTTCCCCCCTCCGCCAAAAACGGAATCTCTTCTCCCCCTTCCTCAAAAACTAAATCTCTTCTCCCCCCCAAAAAAGAATCTCTTCTCCCACCAAATCAAGAATCTTCGCCCTCCCCCCAAATGGAATTTTTTCTCCCCCCCAAAACAGAATATCTTCTCCCCCCCCCCAAAATGGATTCTCTTCTCCCCCCAAAAAGGAATCTCTTCTCTCCTCCCCCAAAACTGAATCTCTTCTCGCCTCCCCCAAAACAGAATATTGCCTCCCCCAAAATGGAATCTCTTCTCCCCTCCAAAACGGAATCTCTTCTCCCCCCCAAAATGGAATCTCTTCTTTCCCCAAAACGAAATCTCTCCCCCCCAAGAGGTACAGTAACAGACACACACACTCACACACGCACTCACAGATACACACACAACCCCATTCCGCCCCAAATACATATAAAAAAAATTACTCAGCCCCAAATACATATAAAAAAACCTCTCAGCCCCAAATACATATAAAGACCCCATTCAGCCACAAATACATATACAAAAACCTCATTCAGCCCCAAATACTTATAAAAAACCACACAGCACCAAATACATATAAAAAACACTCTACCCCAAATACATATATAAAAAAATACTCAGCCCCAAGTATATGTAATTTATTTCACCTCAGATTACAGTATATGGCCTATCACTGAGATGAGAGCCCGAGTCCTATGGGTTACTGTTTAATTCTTATAGTGTGTGGTACATGTTCTGTGAGACTGTAGTGACTAGACACAACACAGTGGTAATGAATTATAACAAGCTTTATATACTCATATAGCTATAATTTGTGGTGTTACATATCTCATATGAATCAGTACGGTGACTCTTAATCTCAGAATCCCTCCATTCACATATATATTTAAACAAACTATACTAACAGTTCGATCGCTGCGCAAACAAATAATAACTTTTATCTCTCTCTGTCCTCTCAATCATGGGGTACTGGCCTGTAGATCCTGGTGTGCTAGCACAATCGTTGGAGCTCATAAACTGTGTGTGTTGCGGGCCTGGTGCTTCACAAAGATAAAACTGTGATGGCAATATAACTGCAGTTTATATCCTTTGTGGGTTTTCTCACTCACTCCAACCTTGTGTAATTCCTGCACAGCTGGGCTCCCTAATCTCTCTCTCTGTAATAGTCTCTGTCTGCCTGCTTCCCTCTGCACTGTCAGGTCCTGGTCTCTGCTGGGCCCTGCTGCATGCACTGGTCCAGTGGGGACACTCTCTCTCTCTCTGTAGTTCCCTCTCTCTTAGGGGTCCTGCATGGACTCTCTGTGCAGGATGGGCATGCACACCCTCACTCCCTCAGCTCCCTTTCCAACTGTCACCAACTGCCATTCCAGTGGCTAAGCACAGTTACATGGTCCAGTGGAATGTAATTCTTAAAGGGGCCATGTCCTGTGCTGATAGCAGACACAGGGGTTACATCTATATAAATACATAGAAAAAACCTAACTCAGCCCCAAATACATGTAGCCATGGCTGGTCCAGGTTATACTTTCTGCCCCCTGTCACTTAAGTCCTAGTAGCTAAAGGCAGTGGCAGGTTATCCTGTTGGGTTTATCCCCCCCCCCCCCTCATACTGCCTCTCTGAGTGACAAGAGTGGAGGTGAACTGGGTCTGTGTATAGCCAATCACAATGCAGACCTTGTGCCCTCCCCCTCTGTGCCTTAGGGAGGAAGTACTCTAAATTATAGTCAGTCCAGGTCTCCCCCTCCTGGGGTTGAGACATGTAGTTCTAGTCTCTTCCTCCAGGGATAGAGACGTGCCCTTCAGCCCCTCCTGTGGCTGACTGCAGCCAAAATCTGAACAGAGTGCCCAGGCCTCAAGACTGCGTGAAGGCCAGTACCATTCAAAGGTTTGGGAACTATCCTAAAACCCTATGCATTCACTGTAATAACACCTGCAGTGGATGCTACAATAAAGGATCCTGCTTTATATACAGTACCCCTGCCTGAGCCTACAGTCCATTGGGTAGCGGTGTGCAAGAGAAAACTGTCATGGTGGGGACTGTCTCCAGTAACCCTGGAGCCTGCTATGACTGGAGGCTAGGCCCTCAACAATCTTCTATAAATATACCCCGAGGACACAGGGCGAAAAGCCACCTCTGCCAGACAGCCGTTTGACAATAAATGGACGACCGACTGTGAATGGGCCTTCCCGGGCCTGAAGAAAAGCTTAATGGAGGATCCCGTTCTCGCTTATGCCGATCCGGAGCAGCCCTACATTCTTCATGTAGACGCAAGTCTCAATGGTCTAGGTGCAGTCCTGCACCAAAAGTATACGGCTGGACTCCTGCCAGTGGCCTACATCAGCCACAACCTGACTCCCAGCAAGCAGAATTATCTAGTACATAAATTGGAATTTCTTGCTCTCAAATGGGCCACCATGGATAAACTCCATGATTATCTTTATGGCATCACTTTCGAAGTGAGGACGGATTACAATCCGCTAACATACATGTTGGCATCCGCGAAGTTGGATGCTACTGGCCACCGATGGCTGACGGAGTTATCGAACTACCAGTTCACCCTGAAAAATAAACATTGGCCCCTGAATATCGGAGCGGATGCCCTATCCCGAAGACCCGGATTGAGCACCACTCCAGATGATGACCTCTGGGAGGAGATTCCGGGACCAGGGATGTGAGCTATGTGCAACACGGCAGCTATCATAGAAGATAGAGTGGCCTTCACAGAGTTGAGGGTTGCGGATTCCTTAGGATGCCACTCCAAAAGCCATCCCCGCTGCTTACTCTGACCCCGAAGGGATGAATCTCACTCACGAAAAGATCATTAGATAGAAGGACATGGTACAATACCAGATACGGACCCAGTAGATGGCATTATCCGCCAGGCCGTTCAGAAGAACAAGCCTGAAATTGTGAAGCGTGCCCCCAGCGACATGGTCGCTATACTCATGCGAGAAGCAGACAAGTTTGAGATTTGCAACGGCCTCCGCTACCGGGTGGTACAATACCACAACCACCTGGATAGATGGCAACTGGTTCTCCCCAGGAACCTACAATATATGGTTCTGAAAGCCTTGCACTGTGACCATGGCCATCTCGGTAGGGAGAAGACCTTTGGGTTGGTCCGAGACTGATTCTTCTGGCCATGGATGCGAGAGTCGGTGAAATGACACTGTCGTCGGTGCTCAAGCTGCATCCAGCACAAAACTCTCCTTACCAGAGCTGCACCAATGGCTCACCTGAAGAGCTCGGGCCCTATGGACTTGGTGTGAATGGATTTTCTGTGCATCGAACCTGACGCCAAAGGTATCTGTAACATGCTGGTCATCACGGACCATTATACCCTATATGCACAGGCCTTCCCCACCAAAGATCAGAAGGTCATCACGGTGGCGAAGTTCCTGTGGGAAATGTACTTTGTACATTATGGCTTGCCCAACCGCCTTCATTCCGACCAAGGTCGGGATTTTGAGAACAAATTGATACGGGAACTTCTCAAGATTCTTAATATCACCAAGTCCTGGACAACTCCGTACCATCCGGAGGGTGACGCTCTGCCAGAGAGATTCAACAGGTTGTTGCTGGACATGCTCGGCACGTTGGAAGGCGCTCAGAAGACAGAGTGGAGCCGGCACGTGGAAGCCTTGGTACATGCGTATAGCTGTATCCACCACGAGTCCACCAGTTTTCCCCTTACTTTCTTATGTTTGAGCGAGAAGCCAGGCTGCCTGTGGATGTGCGTCTGAGGGTATCAACCGATGGGGTACCCAACATTACTCACTTTAAATACGTGCAAAGGCTTCAGGAAGGTCTGCAACAGGCCTACCAGCTGGCCGAGATATCCACCGCCCAATTCAACGCCAACAAGAGGCGATACGACCACAAGGTCAGACATCAGGGAAATTCGTCCTGGAGATGCTGTGCTTCTCCGCAACCTTGGAATTCCCGGGAATCACAAATTAGCCGTCCACTGGCAGGACGGTGTATATGAAGTCAAACCACAGATGCCAGGTCTCCTGGTCTACCGTATAAAAGATGTAATGGCCGGGTAAAATGTCTGGCAGCAAAACCATATTCTGCCTCTCCCACAAGTAGAAACCGATGAGTCAGAGATACCGGCTACAGCACTGGACGGTGAGCCAGAACAATTAGAGGGTAACAATGAAACCATCCCTGAGACTTCCTAGGATCATACAGACGGTGAAGAAACTGACAATGACACAGTAAAGGATCCTAAGGAGGGACCCTTTCGAAGGGGACCTCAAAGTCAAGCCGCACCTCCCAGAGGAACTGCGGGTAAAGGGCCCCGACACACAATGCCTACTGGGGTGGCTAAATGAGCCAACCTCTGGATCCTAAAAGCCTGTGCTTCATACCGCACAGAGACTATTCAGTCTCGGTTAGCCGCTAAGGTAATGAAGCTGCTTACATTTTATTTTTTTTCATAGTGGGTGCGCAGGGGGTCTTCTGAGCTGAAAAAAGTTGATTTCAGCCTCGGGGACCCCTTACTTCCTGAGATACAGGCCCCGTTATTGGGTGCCGGTATCTCCTGCAATGTTAAAATCCCACGGTCACATGACCCACAGGATTTTAACATGGCAGGGATACCGGGCCCCAGTATCTTGCAATCTATGTTTTTTGATGCCTGAGGAACAGGGAGATAAGGTGACTTGCCCAAGGTCACAAGGAGCTTCAAACTCAGTGCCAGCCAGTGTCTTTACTCACTGAGCCGCTCCTTCCCCAATTATTAAGAACTATCTCACGTTACGCTGACCCTCACTGGAACAAAGTGAAGGTATTCTTGTATTCCGGGATATGACGATGCCTGACTCAACCAAGAGAAAGTTCTGTAAGATTTGATTTATTTTCCACGTAAACAATTGTTGTTTTTTTGTTTTATTTACAACTTTCATTTTATGATTTAATTCATATATTCACCTAGTTAGGTTGTTGTTTAATTTTAAAAACGCATTGAGTTTTTTACTTTTTAGAGTCCTTTTAATTCGCATTGTTTTGCTGCTGTATTGTAATAAATCCCAAATTTTAAAAAAAATGCCAGGCGTCAAATGAAAGAAAAGGAGAAAAGCAAAGAAGAGAAAAAGAAAGTATAATGTAGTATTTTAGACAAAAGTTATTGTAGAATGAAATGTGTTAGTTGCACTAACATATTAATATATTAGTGATAGCATTTCATAATATCTCTGCTCATAGCCACTCTACAGCATACAGTACTGTATATCCAGAAAACAGGCTCCAGCAAAATCCTTGCTCCCAATATACTATAGATACTGTATATAGAGAACAAACAGACGATAGTGAAATACAGTTTAAATGTTTTTTTAAAACAGGCAAACAGGCGTCTTATCTTTAGATCCTCTAACCCCCTTTATCCTCTATCACTCTAAGGGTGCGTCCATAGACATTTCTCGCATGCGGAGGCTGAGGGAAAGCTGGTGCTTTCCCTGGCCATAGTACGCCTGTCGTCCGTGGGCGTGTCTCTGAGCGTGCCAATGACGTCATGGAGCTGGTTCGCCCTCATTGGGCGAACCGCTCACGTGACCGCTCTATCGCGCTAGAAATCAGTTTTAACCGATTTCTTGCGCATCGCTCGCACCCTCCTGCCTCCGCCCGCACGCTGCATGTACACGATCACTGCCTTGAGGCAGTCTGATCACGCAGCATGCGGACGTGTCCGCGCTGTCTGCCACAGTATGGACGCAGCCTAAGGGGACGTCTTTGCAGAGCAACTTCTGGGTTTAAAATGTTACCAATGGGTCCCAGCACTCAAAAGCAAGCGTCCGATCCTTGATTTATCATAAAATAATCATAAACTTTTTTGCTCAAAAAAAGATGTGACAAATATTCTTTCAAAAAGTATCAAAAGATATTTGTGATGTGTTCAATATGTAAACAGTATCACAAAGCATTAAGTGTGACATTAGAATGGACAAGTATACAATAGCAATTTATACTGTATGGCAATCTAGTTGTTTATAGTGTTGAACCATTCCAATGCTACAGTATATCATACTGTAGCTGTCTGTTGCTGTACAAGGAAGTACTCAATAGTTTTATCAATGTCTGCCAGTTTACACTGCAAGAGAAGCTTAACACTTAAATCATGTGCGTCACAGTGGTGTATAACAACATTCAATAATCTAGCAGTAGATTTTAAAGTACCATCAGGAGAATCATTCAGTTAAAGCAGTATGTGCCAATCCGGCACTTGCAAAAAATACTTAATAGCCTAGTAATAAAATGCCAACATACCAAACATAGAACTTTTGGGAGAATGAAACAGTTTAGAGAAAATATGCCAATCATTCATTATGAGAAATACTTGATAGTTTAGCAATAAATGCCAACATTACAAAGGCAAAACCTTGTTTCAAGAAAAACTTTATACTGTAGTTTAGTAATAAAATGCAAACATTAAACAATGTAGAACATTTCGGAGGGTAGAACATTTATAAAGAGAAGACCACCATAAATGTTTCCCCCACTCCCCTTCCCTGTGTCTCTCCCCCCTACTCTTGTGCTTTTTAAGATCCATATATTCTGCATTTATAGTCGTGTAGCATTTCCATATTTGTGTGATACCTATTGTTCTATTATTACCGCTATTAAATTGTTTGCTTATTCCGTGACTCTTTTGTTTTCTCTATTAATCAGTGTGTGCTGGAGCCCTTGTTTTGGTTTATATGATCTTCAGTGGGGTTGTTTGGGCCCACTTTGTTCCGTTTGCACCCTGTACGTCATGATTTTTTTATTCATTATTTAGAGTGCTGTCTATTATTATTTATACACCATAAATCTGGTATGTACTCATCTTTCTGTGTAGACAATGATGATTATGTCAGAGAGAGAGAACAAACAACAAAATAATGTTGCTTTCACAAAAATAGAAATTTACTTGCACAAAAATAAATTGCAGAGCTAATCCTCTCATTTCAGTGTAGCCATGCCATCTGTGGTTACTAGTCTACTTCCCTCCTGGCAGTAAGCCATGGTACAAGCAGGCCTTGACCGTAGTTGATATGGGGTTTCCCCCCTCCGAGGAGCTGCATTTGAGTAACAGCGGGAAGCGGTGACATCAGGCTTTGGCTCGATCAATCATGGGACAAATCTGATGCCCGCCTCCTGGCTGAACTTAAGGGCAGGTACCGCCCAAATATTGCAGTGCCTTTCCCCACTTGAGGAATGCAGGTCACACAGTGGAGATGGAAACAAAAGAAACAGCGCACAACGCCAAATAGTGAAGCAAGTAATGCTATATATTAGTAATTACAGGGTAATAAATCTGCGTACATCAAAACAGTGGAATAGGTGCATTTAGTGTGTTTCACACAAGTTACCACTCAGCAACTGTTGTCAGAAGAGTCAGCAGCTTGCTTCTCTCAGCGGGGGCGCTACGTTGGTTCAGGAGCTGGATTAATGTCCAAAACCCCTCATCCCGCAGTACATCGCTCCCAAGGGGATTTCCCTTTACAGCAACCACGCTCCGTTGCAGGTATTGGTGCTTGGTGGGACCGCTCGCGCTTCCAAGCCGTCTGGTGCAGCTCGTGTGGCTCAGCGAGCAGATCCACTGTACGGGGGTGAGACCTCAGCTCTGCAAGGGTACACTCGGCGTGCCACGTTGTCGCTCCGTCACGGGATACTGCGTGATGACGTCACAGTCTCCGCAGCAGCGAGGGAACCGGCAGGGAGGCAGTCAAAGTCTCTCAAAGAGGCAGTGTAGGAAGGTTGGAGCACAACTGAATACAGGAAAGGAAAAACAATCTGCGAGAGAGTGTGTGTCCCATAAAAAAGTTTAATGGATCAAACCATAAACATACAGTGAGCCCACTTCAGGGAAGAAGTAGTTTACTCTACGAAACATGTTGGATGATTTTTATCTAGTGCCTTAATATTGCCATTGCCTCCATTGGCTTCACCCTGTTAGTATTACTCCCGGTGGTAATTTTGGGCATATGAGAGACTTTGAGAGACTTTGAGAGACTTTGACTGCCTCCCTGCCGGTTCCCTCGCTGCTGCGGAGACTGTGACGTCATTACGCAGTATCCCGTGACGGAGCGACAACGTGGCACGCCGAGTGTACCCTTGCAGAGCTGAGGTCTCACCCCCGTACAGTGGATCTGCTCGCTGAGCCACACGAGCTGCACCAGACGGCTTGGAAGCGCGAGCGGTCCCACCAAGCACCAATACCTGCAACGGAGCGTGGTTGCTGTAAAGGGAAATCCCCTTGGGAGCGATGTACTGCGGGATGAGGGGTTTTGGACATTAATCCTGCTCCTGAACCAACGTAGCGCCCCCGCTGAGAGAAGCAAGCTGCAGACTCTTCTGACAACAGTTGCTGAGTGGTAACTTGTGTGAAACACACTAAATGCACCTATTCCACTGTTTTGATGTTCGCAGATTTATTACCCTGTAATTACTAATATATAGCATTACTTGCTTCACTATTTGGCGTTGTGCGCTGTTTCTTTTGTTTCCATTTCTTAGAGTGTGGGGGGTGCTGAGCCACCCCCTGTGTTTATAGCAGCAGACGCCTCTACAAATACACGGTTATGTGATATAATTTCTTCATATATATACACCCTCACTGTGGTTATTGTGATTTATTTCTTGGTCACTTATTTATGTGGTTTAGTCACTGCACTATATTTATATTCTAAATTTTGGGTTAGATAGTAGCGCACAGTATTTTCTCTGTTTTTTACACACAGTGGAGAGGCTGATTATTGGGCCTTCAACAGTCCTCTACCCTCTGAGGGAGAGTGAGTGTGGACCATACCTCTGCCTCTGCTAGGGAGGCAGGGAAGAGCTTGGATGGCTGCGGGTGCCCTTGGCCTGTAGTGACGGTCCAGGGACAATCCTTCAGTGTTAGCTGAGAGATACTGCATCGGGCTACCTTTGGCAATACCATTCCATACGGACTCTAACATTCTCCAGATGTATGAGATTTAATTACAAGTGGTGGTTATTGTGTGTTATATTAAACCTATTCCTATTTGTTGCTGTGACTATAGTTTACTAGTTTATTCAGTAGAAGGGTTCAATATATAAGACCAGATTTAAGGTCTAGACATGTGTGTGTTGTTATACTTTCACACACTGATGCGGGTTGATTAAGCCTAATCAAGTTCCTGGTCTCCTTATTTTTTCTTTCTATTTTGGGAGCTCTTATGCTTATTTTAGTATATTTTAATAAATATAATTTTGTTTTATATTACATAATTGCATCATCTGTTATTTCAGAAAACTTGGTACAGTACTTACCACTTAACGTACAATCCTCATTTATGCGCCCGAGTGTCTTTTTCCCTTTATACAGTAGCATGGCTGAACCTTTGGAATATTACCTGAGAAAGTCCTTGTAAGAATGTATAATATGCACATGCATCTTGAAATAACATAACATCTAATATAAAGATATTTTAGAAAAATACATGACATGACATTAAAACATTTCTAAAATTTATAACAAACCCATCTAATTATGTTTCTGAATAGAAGTGCTACAGTATGTGTCCTATCAAGCTACCTATTTTATTGAATGTTACCATATCTAAACATTATTGTAGCAGCATATAGGGATTTGATGCCTATATTAAATCCCCCAAATTACAAAAATATGTCCTAAAAATATCAACAATATTTAAGAAATATTTTCCAAATATAAATGTAAAAGTATGTTAAAATTAAAAGGTAAGAAAAAGATAAAAATGTGTAATTATACAGTATATATACTGTATATACACAGTGCGTTGCGGAGGGGGAGGGGAACCGCAGTCATGGGCAGCCTACGCAATAGCTACTGACTTACTTTACTTAGGGATGCCCTATTAGCTGTTCCCCCATCACATACTGTAAACCAATAATAGACACCAACACAAAGTTACTCAAAACTTTCTGGAGTTTAATGATCAGAGCTTTATTTATATAACAAACATTATAACGTAACGCCAACCTGTGCTAGACTGCTCAATTGCTCTGTCTTGGTTCCATACAAAAAATACTCTTTTTTGGCTGAAGGGTTCTTGTCTGGGATCCTTAAAACCTACTGTCTTTTAGGGTATACTGCAATCACAGCTAAATCCAGCTCTGGTTGAAGTCTTTTATTTCCTGGCTCTATCTGAGCATTAACAAGACAGCAATTCTCTAGCTATCTTTGGGCTTCCTCACTTACCAAACAATAAAACACAGGTATTATAAACAAACCTGCTACAGGCACTAGGTAATACACACATAACAACATACCCAGGCCCTGCAGGGTCTGCTCCCAACACTGCCCACTCTTTACTGGAACTTAGGGTGCTAGAGAGGCCAGAGAATTAGTAGCCCAAGGGAACTTGGCTACATCCAACCTCTGGTTTTGAAATCCCTCATGACCTTGCATGAGGGCAAATCATCCCACCACATTTTATACTATAAAAACACAACATGGTAATAACATTATAACATAACTGATTCCACCCTGGTAATGTGTCCACCCCTTCAGATATTTTAGCCATCATAATTGAGGTAACCATCACACGGGAAGTAGCCACAGTCATTACCAGGGAAACAGGTCGACGGGACCGGGGCCTGTAGCTATGGGCGCTGCCAGTTTCACGGAGACTATGTTCAGGACTGTGGGGATGGTCACAAGGGAACGATAAGGCAGAACGGGAAAAGTCCAGCACTTCAAAGTCTCGTTCCACTGGGTATTTAGAATTCTGTACTCCAACTTAAGGGGCAACTGGAGAGGTTGTCCGTATTATGGCCTGCAACTATCCACCCCCGGTAGCAGAAACAACTGCAGCCGGAGGCTTAGCAAGCCTCCCATGTCCAAGATGGCTGAGGTACTGCTTCGCTTGTCCTTCCCCTGCTTCCACGCCTGCACTGCTGCATGAAAATGTTCTCCGTACAGGTACTCATCAACAGCAGGGGCGCATGCAGGATCGAAAGAGAAGCAGTACCGGCCGGTACCACTAGCGGAGATCCCTCTGCGCTGATCACCTTGCTCGGGCGCTCGGTGTAGGGAACAGCCACATAAGCCATGGCTCGATTTCGGGTCTCACAGATGGCTTTACACTGTGCTAACGGCATGCTCCTCACCACCACAATCCCTACGGGGTCCTCCGTGCTACCCGCTCCCACCTCCAGCCACGGTGGGCAACCACCGCATTACTGCCGCACACATGTGCGTGCACCCGCGCCAACACTAAATAAATTCTCCTTGCGCCAAAATCAGGCGCGCGCAGCACGGACACACGCACGGACGCGCACTCAGCACACACGGGCTGCTTCTCTGTACTCTGAGTCACTCTCTCCAGCTGAACTCTGTCCAACCACAGCCCTCATGTTGCACACACCTCCACGCTGCAGTTTGTTCATTGGACAAATTGGCTGAGCATAGAACCAGTTGCGTTGTATTTACATCTTCTCTGCCTCCACAGTTTTGCCTTGTCTTGCTGTTCTTTATTCTGTGTACCAACCCGGCTTTCCACGACGATCCGCACATCACTGACCAAGGCAATTGGTCAACGATGACTCTACTCTCTCCAGACCCAGACACGGCTAATAGTACCTGCAATGTTCCGCACCTCTCCTACACTTACAACAGCAAGTATATCGACCATCCGTACCTCTGCAACACCAACCCGGATACCACGAACTAATCTACACTCCATATGCTGCGGGTGGTGTTATATCCTTTCCTACCTCAGCACTGTGGTCTCGCCTTGTGAGCACAGCGTGACACACTGCAACCGAAGCTGGGACATTCCTCCAGGTACATTCCTCCAGGGACATTGGTCCAGCGATGATCGACATCACGGATCGATACCCCCTGGTAGAAGTTGGGGCTCGAGATGGACTAATGCGTCGATACCTCGGTAGCATTGGAGGCCTCGTACGACACCTCATCGATGGACGCACCAGATGTATCCAGCGGTGGATAGTTTCTCCTGTGGGAAGTGGGGTACTGTGGCGATAGGGGGTTAATCAGGCCACTTATAAAGGCATTATACCTGGCTGATTAACCCTAAATCGCATTGGGACTGAAGGGGTTAACTGTATGTTCACTACACTGACATGTTTTCCCCTACACCATCTTTATTGTCCCCATTTTGCAGCTCAGTCCATAGCTACAGTGTGAGAAATATATGTAAACTGTGCCAATTGGCTTTGCGACACAAGGGGGAGCTGCTAGTGCTAAACCAAGTGCCGATTGAAGAAGTGTGGCTATGTATGGGTGGCCGCTTTGAAGTATAGGGATCACTTTCTAAGCCCTTGACCTCTCAACCGCAAGGTCAATTGAAGAAGTGGTTTGTGGTTTAGCTGATGTGCTTTTCTGTCAAAATGTGTCAGTCACCTTGTTAGCTCCTAAACTTGGAGGGGAACCACGTATTGGCGTGGGAAGTAGGTTAAACCGCAGACCACATCACAGCCCGTTCAATTAAGTAGCTAACTCGCGCTAGGAGTGAACTAGCACTCTAATTTTTGGAGTGCCGCTTGAGAGAAAGAATCCATACACATACATATAAGGTTTATAACAGTTGCATAAGCAGAACATACTTTTATTAATAAACTGTATTGTACTGGTGTTTTTAAATGTAAATTCAATAGAGGAACAAAGTTCATCAATAGTGCTCAAATGACTATAGAGAAAATGGTTATTATAATGTCCATATAGACTTTCTTGATTGAAGATAGAATAATGCAGGCATCTAAGGTAAAGGTGAGTGATTGGTATATAGTGAGCGTTATGTATAGGACATATATATTGAAGTCCTAGGGGTGCTGTGAATGGAGAATGATTAGCTCCACCACATCACTCCTAATGAGGACAATGTCACACACGCTTGCAACCACCCTGTGTAGTATACCTTCCAATATAAAATAAAGGATAAAACTCACATGAGAAAAGCCTGTCTTCTTCTTGTTGGTGGTGTGCATCCGAGATAGCAGTAGATAGATGAGAATTCTGCAGGAGGCAGTGCCCTGACACACTGCCTCCTGCAGAATTCTCATCTTTTTAAATGTAAAGACTGGAAACTTTTCTGTCAGCCCGGGAAAAATCCTTTAGCATGCAAATATGTTAAGTATGAATGAGCTGAGGGATTTTTCATCTCCGTACTTCAGAGGCACCCTGCAGAGTTGGTGCCTCAATGTCTATGAGAAGTTCGGAGTTGAAAAGCCTCAGCAATCCTAGGTGTTAGGATGGCTGGGATATTGTAAGTGCCAGATAACAGTGTAAAGTATGGGTACTTCACACTTGGTGGTCAAACCCCAGACTTAGTGCTACCAGGTAAGGTGTTGGACCCGGTATGCTAAGGAGCTCAGGTGTGAGGTTAGCGCCTGCTCCGTGCAAACCGGGAAGCAACTTCTGCCCTTTTTGCAAAGTACTGGCAAGTCGGCGATAGGTGTTAGGTATAGGACTCTCAACCCTATAAAAATGCCTGCTGGACAGTCCCTAGCAGATTCACCTAATTCATCTAAGATTTAACCAAGTTCCAGCATCAGTGGTTCTGGAGTTTGAGGGGTTAATAATAATATCGTAACCAAGGATCGTCCCCCTCTTCTAGAATTCGTTAGAGCTATGGGTTCCCGAGCGAACCCTTCTCCGAAGCCTCTCCGACCTTGAACACATACTTCAATCTGACTTTTTGAGACTTGAAAATTGGATTTCCCAAAACAAACTGTTTTTAAACACTGACAAGACTGTAGCAATGGTATTTGGGATCACGGCTATATTTCTAAAGCTTCCAATGACTGAGCTCCAGATCAGAACCAACACTTAAACCACCCTAGATCCTGTTACTAGTTTTAAATACTTGGGCATACGGGTTGACTCCCATTTAACATTTGGGATGCACATTGATACCCTGACATCCAAAACCTATGCCAAACAAGGTGTACTTTATAGGAACAAATCCTCCTTAAGTCTGCTGGTCAGAAAGCGTATCGCACAGCAGATGCTAATGCCAATTATCGACTATGGGAACATAGTATACGGCTCAGCAACCCAAACCCACCCTAGCAAACTTGACACCTTCTACAAATCAATATTGTTCTCCAATGCAACTACTGTACAACACACATCACTGTGAAATGCTCAATGAACTATATTGGTCATCACTTGAGTCTAGGCACAAAGTTAATCTTTCCTGTCTTGCCTTCAAATACTTTCTGGGCAAGCTTCCCATCTATCTGAACAAGCTCCTCACCCCTACCACATACAGCACTTATCATCTGAGATCTGACTCCAAAAGACTGTTCATGGTCCGAAGGTTCAACAAAGTATCCGGCCGCTCCTCCTTCCCTTACTGTGCACCCCAAAACTGGAACAATCTACCGGAGACTCTCACAGCCACCACCACTCTAAGTTCTTTCAAAACTAAAGCTGTCTCACATTTTGATCTGCATATAAAGGAAACTTATCAAAATGTGGCGCTCTAAGTAATCAGATATAACCAATAATAATATTATAAATAGTACAGTGATACTTATACAAATATACGATGCAGCTGTGACCCAGTTGAGGTTTGCTCAGTCAATCCTCATGTAGAATAGTAGCCATGAAATGTCCGGGAAGCGCAATATATGTAAAAAAGAATGAAATACAATGGTGATAGTGCAATATTGTTAAGGTGAAATGGATAATCTCAAATACAGGTGGCACTGCTCTCAATATATACTCACAAACGTGTGAGGTTATTCAGGCACATAAAGGTATCTTTTAAGGTATTGTTGCTAGTCCCTCAGTCATCAGGAAATACAGCAGTCAATGCAGCCCCATACAGATGTACTCCCAGGAACCTTAATCAAAGATACGACTGGACATAGTGCAGACTGTATGTATCATTTATGAAAGTAAGTCAAACAAGTTTACACTCACATGGTTTCAAATAGGGATAAGCATTTAGATCTCAATGGATCTCTCTGGCCGGGTGAATGGTGTTTCAGCTCCCCCTCTCTCGTGGCGTGCGTTCCACCGGTGCGTTCCAAACACCGGAAGTGATGTCATCCGCCGCGTCCACTTCCTGGGGTTCCGGCCGTCTCAGGGATAGAGCGTCACTCTACGCGTTTCACCACATAGGTTTCATCAGGAGTGACATTCTATTGCTCAATGGTGATATATATACCCTAGATTGTGTTCTAATTGGCTGGTAATTCACCTGATTCTATTAAGGTTAATTGTATATGCTTGAGACTATAATAAGACCTGAACCGGACTCTCTTGCTATTACATATACTATAAATTCATATATTCACAGTATTCTAGTGTGAATCACATGTTTTTATAACAATTCATCATAAAATACACATCTTTTATACAATCAATTAAAATACATATTTATTTTGTCCTCAGACCGCAAACAATGTTAAAAAATGTTTAAAACTGTTTAAAAAGTATTAGTTTATAAAATCAATTAAAAATCAATATCAAAGTACAAAAATTAAAAATATTTAAAATATTGAAAACAGGTATTGGGAGGGGGATATCCCTATTCTATATGGAGGGATATAAAGTGCATAACATTATTTGGGTTTGGCAGAAGGCAGTTTCTAAAAATGAAATCAAAAACAAAGTGTTAGTTCATTAACATTCACAGAAAAGGTTTTAAATCGAACTCTAGATTCAAACCGGACGGAGACATGGTTTTTAATTCGAACATCCAGAATGATTCTCTTTTGATTAATGCTGTGTGTCTATTTCCCCCTCTCCAATGTGGCATAACTTGCTCTATAGCTTTGAATTTTAACCCTTTCGGGTCCGCGTTATGTACCATCAGAAAGTGGTTTGGAACACTATGGGTGGTCATTTTCCTTTTTATGTTGCCTATGTGTTCCAAAATGCGTGTTTTCAAGGGTCTTATAGTTTTCCCTATATATTGTAAGCCACACTCGCATTCAATCATATAAATAACAAAATTGGATCTACAGTTTAAATGATGTTTTATATTATATATCTTCTTAGTAATATTTGATTGAAAGGTATTTGTATTTTTACAGCTGTAGTGGCAGGCCGTGCAAAATTTGCAATCAAAGAACCCTTTTGGTGGTTCTAGCCACGTGGGGTTTTTTGTAATTGGAGTCCCCCTCAAAGCGCTGGGTGCTACCAGTTTTTTTATGTTTGGTGCTTTCTTGTACACCATTTGGACTCTGTCAGGGAGGGAGGTACCTATGATGGGATCATTCTTTAGAATAGACCAATGTTTATTCAGTATGTTATTTATTTTATATGCATCTCTATTGTATTGGGTAATAAAGGGTACTTTTAAATTATCATCCCTATTGGCTTTTATCTTAGGGGTTAACATAGATTCTCTTGATACTTGTCTTGTTTTGTCTAGTGCATTATTTATGACACTAGGTTTGTAGTTACGTTCTGAAAACTTTCTGGACAAAATAGTGGATTGTTCTTCATACACCTCATTATCTGTGCAATTTCTTTTAAGTCTGCAATATTGGCCATATGGAATATTGTTTATCCATCTATTTAGATGGCAACTGGACTTCAAGATGTAATTGTTAGCATCTACTTCTTTAAAGAAATTTTTTGTTTTAATCACATTGTTTTCTATATATATAGTTAAGTCCAGAAAGTTTACAGTGGTCTTACTAAAGGTGGAGGTAAATTTAAGATTTAAATCGTTATTATTCAGATACATAAAAAAAGTTTCCAAATCCTCCAATGTACCCTTCCACACAAAGACAATATCATCAATGAACCTCCGCCATGTGACCAAATTTGCACTCAGACCCACCCAAGACCATATATATAGATCTTCCCACATGGCCATGAGTAAGTTAGCATAGCTGGGTGCAAATTTGGTCCCCATGGCGGTTCCACATTCTACCGGAGACTCTCACAGCCACCACCACTCTAAGTTCTTTCAAAACTAAAGCTGTCTCACATTTTGATCTGGTCTGTAACTGTTACATACACCCCTAATATGTATTACAGTAGAGGCAGCGATTATTCTAACAAAAACCAGTGGCAATTCCCCAAAAGACCCAGGTACACCCAGGTATATTCTGAATACATGCCTTAAACTTTCCTTAAACTAGCCCCAGCATTTCTGCATTGATTAATGGCCTATCAGATTAACAGCGGGGGGTCCCTGGCAGTCCCATTCAAACTGAATTGGACTGCCAGGGATCCCTGCTGTGTTAATCCTATGGGTCGTTAGTCAATGCAGAAATGCCTTAAACGTGCCTCAAACTAGCCCAGAACATACCCAGCACATACCCAGCACATACCCAGAATGTAACCCGGCTAGTTTACAGCAAATGTTAGAATAAACGTTGCCTCTACTGTATCTCTAACTGTGCATGCAATGTCTTGTACATAATGTATAACCCTGTTCACTTATGTAACTGTATTTGTAACCATGTATTATTTGTCATCTTAACTCTACACCCAGGACATACTGAAAACGAGAGGTAACTCTCAATGTACAGTATTACTTCCTGGTAAAACATTTTATAAAAAAATAAATAAAGTTATTAGGAAATATTCTAGCAATATCTGGCAACAAAATAAACACGTGAATTAAAATCCTCATAAATCACCACAACAGATCCTAATACAGATCTCTGAAATGATGAATTAAACCATTTTACTATTTAAAATAACTACTGAGTGCTGCAGATTCTTTGGATTTTGTTATATACAGTATATACATATATACACACACACACACACACACACACACACACACACACACACACACACACACACACACACACACACACACACACACACACACACACACATTTACATATATAAATACACACACACACACACACATAGCTATACATACATATACACACACAGATATATACACACACAACACACACATATATATATATATATATATATATATATATATATATATATATATATATATATATACACAAACAAGGGACAGTTGCTGGCTGACCTGTCTGGAAGTGCCCTATACTGTATATATTTGTACAAGCACTGACCACTTGAGTGCACTATATGTGGCTTAATTGCATCAGAGTTAGTTGCAAAATGTAACAAAACAAGCTGCACATACCGTAACAATATTCTGATTACCAGCATAGAGTGTTCATCAAGATACCCAGAAAAGATACAGCAAAGGCTAAAAAGCAGATGGGCCAATGCAGGATACTACATTTGGAGTATTTAATTCTATCTCTTTGGAATTATTTTGGACCTCAGAGATTTGACATCAGTTTATTTTCCTTCAATACTAAATTAATTAGTTTTCACTTTCTTCCACTGAATTGCTGGAGGAGTGGTGGAAGCAACAGACATTTGCATGTTACACAAATTTATTGAGAATGTCAACATTTCCATAAAAAATGCCAAGCACCCAGATTTCATTGAGTAATAAAAGTCACTGGCTGTGTAAAATGTGCTTGAAATTATTTTACTTTGCAGAGACTATAATAATAGTCGATGTGTGATAGCTGTACACGCCTGTGTAATTTTAGATGTTTTTTACTTGTTCTTGTTTTTTTAACTGCAACACATTCACAGATATTTATTGGAGGGTAATCAAGAGTGAATGGATATTTTATGGTTTGAAATAGTATACCATCATTTATTTAGACATCTTGCAGAGAAATCCCAAATATCCTGAGAACTAGTACTATTAATTTGCTTTGAAAAAAAACAAAAAAAAACAGGAGCTATAGATAGGTCAGATCAATAGTCTAGACCAGGGAAGCGCAAACTTTTGGAGCTGCACCCCCCCAGCCACTTCCCCCACGTGACGTCACATGGCCCCGTTTCTATGAGACGGTCGTGTGATGTCACCACGCATGACACCGCCGCGTCATATGACGCCGCATTGCCGTGGTGACGGGTCACAACGTCTGAAACAAGGTAAGTGTTCAGTGTTACAGAGGCCTCACGCGATCCCCCGACATTTAATTAAATGCCTCGGGAAAGAGCGCGGGGCCTCTGCAAGCGCCCGCGCCCCCCCCAAAAAAACCCAGTGCCCCCCTATAGGGGGCGCGCCTCCCATTTTGCGCACCGCTGGTCTAGAGCAGGGGTTTTCAACTTTTTTTGGTTAAGGAATCCTAGAATTCTAAAGTTAAATAACGGGGAACCCAACCCTCTCTTCCCCCCAATATTTCCCTCATCTGCACCCCATCTGTTACACCCCCCACACACGTACCACCCTTCCCCCCTCCCATACACCACCACTCCCCCACCCCACACCACATACACTACCCGACCGTCACACACAACATACATCACCCACCCATACCACACCACATACACCACCTGCCAACCCCCCACATCACATACACCAACCACCCCACCTCCACAATACATAGACCCCCCACCCACACACTACACACCACTCATTACACTTTTAAAGTCTCATGCTCACTAATTATTCTTAGAAAGAAATAATAGCCAATAGGCTTGAAAATATCTACTGCTGTTGTATTATGTATGTATGTATGTATGTCTTTATTTATATAGCGCCATTAATGTACTTAGCGTTTCACAGCAGTAATACACGTGACAATCACATAAATAACAAAAAATACAAAAAACAGATAAAGGAGAGAAGTGCTCCAGACATAAAAGTAACATTTAGGAAAATGAGTCCCTGCTCTGAAGAGCGTGCAATCTAATTGGTAGGTAGGAAGGACGTACAGAGACAGTAGGGAGGTGTCCTGTTTGAGGAACATTCCTCTGGTAGCAATACTGTCTAAATCCCTAATGTGCTAGTTGGGCTAGAATGACCCAACATTAGGCTGGTTTTAAAGCAGCAATCTTCCTTTCCCCACAAATGAAATTGTGTATTTTTTTTTTAACCTTTTTTTAATAAAAGGTTTTTTTTAACCTTTTTTAATAAAAGGTTTAGGGGGTCAAGTGGAGCTCAACCGTGATGCTCCCATCTCCACTGATCCTGGATATGCCTACTGGGGTTCACCGAATAAAAATTAATTATGTCAATGGGTAATGTTTTTGTAGTTTTCTATTGGTGAGGGTGAACCCGATGGCCATACGTATATGTCATTTTTGTTGTTATCATTACAGACACAGTGGTCATATTGTTTTGCGGGGTTAATTTAGAAGCTACCGGGGGGTGGAGGGGGGTGGTGTCTTTGGAAATGGGAGCAGTGAGGCTGAACACTTCAGGACCCTCCACAGACTATAAAGTAAAAACTCCTCCAGACCCCCCTCCCCCCCCCCAAAAAAACAAGATTGCTGGTTAAAGGGTGCAATTCAGATTGGTAGCAAGCAACACACATCCAAAATCACTAAAAACCAACAGTCATAATTATAAACTCTTTCTTATTACTTAAATCATGCTGAAAATATAAGGGTAAAAGGGGACGATAGACAGCACTCTGATAGTGTTAAATATAGGCAATTGCAGGGTGCACGGAACAAAAGGGGACCCTTATTCCCCTGTATAGTACTAACAAATCTACATAAGTACCAGCACTCACTGTCTAATAGTTAAATGATGAAAACAGTTGTAATGCAGAATAAACATTTAATAATAAAATGAACCAGAAATAAATCAAATGTGTTTGCAGAAACCAGTATCATAAATGGGCAAGTCACAAAGTGAGGGGTGGGGGGGGGGGAAAGGAAAAGGGGAAAAAACATGAAACACAAGGAATATACACAAAAAACGGAGAACGGAAAGTATGCTAGGGGGGCGACATTTCGAGGGACTACCTCTTCATCTGGCCCATTCCCCCTGGTCCAAAAGGACCGAGAGGTACTTCCCTAAGCCTCCCTTCCCCTATACCTGGTCAAATCAGACACCCCTGAAAATAGATTGCACATTCGCTTACCTTTTTTGAGAGGTGCAGAGGGGATGAAGCAGAGCACTCCCTTTTAATAACAGGTGGAAAGAAATCTGTGCTCAAAGTGGGCACACCTGAGATAACTGAGAAATATGCTAACAGGATACATTACAGTACTCTTTGCATTATCTATTAGCATGTACAGCAGGCATGTCAAACTCGCGGCCCGCGGGCCGCATGCGGCCCACACCGAGTATCTGTGCGGCCCACCCAATATGTCCCGGTTACGGCGGTGGTGAAGAGGATGCGGCAGCTGGTAAGTATTCTCTGTGTGAGTGAATGCTGCCAGGTGATTGGATGAAGGGCCGCATGGGTTTGAATGAAGGAGGCAGGACTTAGAATGCCGGCCGTGATGCAGGGGATTGATCGCAGGCAGGTCAGAGGAAGCCGGGGGCGGGGCTTCCGCTTTGTGCAGAGCACACGGTGAGTGTGTCTCTGCCTTCCCGCTCCTCTGCCTGCTGCGCGATGTCCCCCGCCGGGTAGGCAGCCACATGGACCCGGGGTAGAGGTTCTCACCCCCCTTGCTGCTGACCCCCCTTGCTGCTGACTCCCCTTGCCGCTAACCCCCCTTTGACGCTGACCCCCCTTGCCGCTAACCCCCCTTTGGCGCTGACCACCCTTGCCGCTAACCCCCCCTTGGCGCTGACCCCCCTTGCCGCTGACCCCCCTTGCCGCTGACCCCCTTTGGCGCTGACCCCCCTTGCCGCTCACCCCCTTTGGTGCTCACCCCCCTTGCCACTCACCCCCTTTCTGCGCCCCCCCCTTGCTGCTTACCCCCTTTCTGCGCCCCCCCTTGCCGCTCACCCCCTTTCTGCACCCCCCCCTTGCACCCTTGGCGCTCCCTTTGCCCCCGGTCCACATGTTGCGGAAGATGGGCGTGGGGGCGGGCACTGGTGGTGCGCGATCGTGAGGCTCAAAAAGCAGGCCTTTCTTCTGTCCCCCGCCCCCCCCCCATCCATCCGTCCGTCGCTGTTCTCCACTTTGTGTGGAGTGTGGGGGGGAGTGTGTGTGTGTGGGGGGAGTGTGTGTGTGGGGGGAGTGTGTGTGGGGGGGGAATGTGTGGGGGGGGAGTGGTGTGTGTGGGGGGGAGTGTGTGTGGGGGGGGAGTTTGTGTATGTGGGTGGGGAGTGTGTGTATGTGGGGGTTGGGGGAGTGTGTGTATGTGGGGGGTGGGTGAGTGTGTGTATGTGGGGTTTGGGGAGTGTGTGTATGTGGGGGTGGGGGATGTGTGTATGTGGGGGGGGAGTGTGGATGTGGGGGGGAGTGTGTGTATGTTGGGGGGGGAGTGTGTATGTGGGGGGTGGGGGAGTGTGTGTATGTGGGGGGTGGGGGAGTGTGTGTATGTGGGGGGGGAGTGTGTATTTGTATGTGGGGGGGAAGTGTGTGTATGTGGGGGGGAGTGTGTGGATGTGGGGGGGGGGGAGTGTGTGTATGTGGGGGGGGGGAGTGTGTGTATGTGGGGGGGGGGAGAGTGTGTGTGGGGGGGGAGAGAGTATGTGTTTGGGGAGGAGAGAGTGGTGTGTGTGTGGGGGGGAGTGTGTATCAGTGGCTGTGTGTGTGTGTGTGTGTGTGTGTGTGTGTGTGTGTGTGTGTGTGTGTGTGTGTGTGTGTGTGTGTGTGTGTGTGTGTGTGTGTGTGTGTGTGTGTGTGTGTGTGTGTGTGTGTGTGTAGGCCAGCAGAGACTGCACACTGTCTGTCTGTGGTCAGTGTCTTTGTTGGTCTGTCTGTGTGTGTGTCTGTAGGTCAGTGGCTGTGTACGTCTGTGCAGGACAGAGAGAGAATGGGGGGGGGGAGAGAGAGAGAAGAGGGGATTGAGCGAATGGGGGGTGGAGAAGGGAGATGGGTGGGGAGACAGAGAATAGAGGGGATTGAGCGAATGGGGTGGGGAGGGAAGGGAGAGAGAATAGGGGGAGACAATGGGAGAGGGTGAGAGAAAATGGGGGGGAAGTAGAGAGAGAATGAGTCAGTCAACCACCCTCTCTCTCTCTCCCCCACCCTCTCTCTCTCTCTCCCCCACCCTCTCTCTCTCTCCCACTCTCTCTCTCTCCCACCCTCTCTCTCTCCCCTACCCTCTCTCTCACTCTCCCACCCTCTCTCTCTCTCCCACCCTCTCTCTCTCTCCCACTCTCTCTCTCTCCCCTACCCTCTCTCTCACTCTCCCACCCTCTCTCTCTCTCCCACCCTCTCTCTCTATCCCACCCTCTCTCTCTCTCCCACTCTCTCTCTCTATCCACCCTCTCTCTCCCCCACCCTCTCTCTCTCCCCTACCCTCT
>NC_134486.1:103420809-103639243 GCF_040206685.1 Ascaphus truei
GAATGTTCTTACTAGGAATTTGTTTTTTTTTAAATGAGGGACTGGGGGCGGGATTAGAGGCGGGTTGGGGCGGGGTTGGGGGCGGGATTAGAGGCGGGACTAGGTGGCGAGTAGATTTTTTGGTTCGGCGAGTAGATTTTTGGGTGATTTGTCAAGCACTGTATATATATATATATATATATATATATAGAGAGAGAGAGAGATGACCTAGGCGCAAATAAGCCAGGAAAGAAACAAAGAGAAAAATATCATAGGGCAGTATGTCTGTAACTTTCAGAGTCAAGGTGGTAAGGTATATACTTACACTTAGTCAGCCAAATATAGGCCTTTAATCCACCACTGGGATTCAGGAACACTGCTACTGGTATTTCTTCACTGTTTGCATGGGTCTCAGACTCTCCACGTATGCTGCTTGCTTCAGGGGTCACCTTTTTCATCTGCAGCTGCGTGTCTCCTTAACATGGGATAGAGCTCACCGGGAGGGGGGGGGGGGGGAGGGAAGGGACAATGGAACAAAGATAGTATAAAACCTTTTATTGTAAAAAACTATCTAAAAAATAACAAACAGTATCTCACTCACATGGTGTGAAATAATATCGAGCAGTTGAGAGTTTAAATTGAGTCTCTCACACTCGTAGAGTTTGGTGTCCGGTCCACTGCACTGATGCTAGCCTGGTTTACTTCCGCGTCACGTGCTCCGGCTCCAATTCTCGCGAGACTTCGACCTCCGATGACGTCACAGCGCTATCTCCACTCCGTTCTGCAGCGCGTCTCACTCTGCTCGGTTTGCAATGTCTGCAATGTCTGCAGGGTCTGCCCTATGCGTTTCTCCTCTAGGGCTTCCTCAGGGGCATAATACCATTGTATCTCCCCACCCCTGGTATATATACCCACCTCCTGTGACTGATTGGATGCTTGCATACAATTACAATAAAGACTTCAACTCCGTGACGGGTTATAATTAAAAACGAATGGTGAACACATAATGGATAATAGACCAAATGTCCCTATTACCCAGACATGCGATATCTATGTATATTAAAAGAAAAGAAAATTACAGAATGAATACACTGGCGACACACTTTATTCGAGCTTGGCTAGTCCCACGAATTCGGGTATACCCGGGTGTATTGAGGTTTGTGACTGTTTTCTGCCCGAGTACATTGAGTTATTTTCCAGCAGGGATTGAAGCATTTTATTCCCGCTGGCTGCAATACTGCACAGTATATATATATAAACTGCATTACAATTCATGAATTTATGCCATCTGGTAGACACGCGAAGCATTGCAGCCTATTAAATCCTAATCATTATCATTTAACAGATCAGCCGCCCATCAGCCAGGCATGAACCCAGGCTGGGAAGGCAAATGCAACGGGGCTTGTCAGAGGTTAGGAGCGGCGCATTCCAGGTATCTGCCAGGTACATACCGGGGTATTTGCTCGAATAAAGTGTGTCGGTGCAGTACATATAATAGTACTGGTCTATGCCTTAACCTATAGGGTCAATTAGTTGTAGTGCCATAATATCTGATTGACCTAATCTAATCAGGGGTCATGTTGAAGAGCATCAATTTACCTCATATATGTGTGGTTCAATAAATATTAGACTAAAATTTACATACTATATATGTTACATGACAACTAGAATCGCTAGGTTGGGTAATAGAAAGCATAACAAAATTCCATATATACACAAAAACAATTAGAAGGTGAACTTAATGGAGCTAAATGCCCCTACAAATAGGACAAGTTATACACTGTTAAAGCTAGGATATGCTTATATACAATTTCCAAATGCTGCCAAAGCTCACTATATTGGCATAGGCTATTTTTTGTTAGATAGTTAAAACCAACTCTTTAAGTGCCAGCAATAAAGAAAATTGCACTTAGGACTGGAGGTCATTAGTATATTATATTTGAATAGTATATTAGCAAATCATCATAATGACACATCAAACTAATTTATAATGAAGGGACCCGAAAATTAGTTAAATCGGATAACATGAGTATTACTAAATATTAGAGAGAGTAATATTAATATCTTACTCGACATACCTCTATATTCTCTGTATTGTATTCCATCAAGTGTTTTTGTCTACTGTATATTCCATCTTCCCCTATGTAGGCCTGTAAGATGCCTCCCAAAATCTTTTGATTTGCCGTACAAACCCAGACTGTCAGCCTCTGCCTAGATAAGGAAGATAAGCCAAACCCTCTATCTAGTTTGAGTGCTCTGAAGTAGGAAGAATGTAATTATTTTTCAATGGCCTTTGGTGTTCTTGTTTACTGTAGGTGCCGCTCTTCTTTCTTGACTTTAACTCACTTAGCTTATAGGAAGATCATGCAATAGGTTGCTCATCCATCTTGTCCCCTCTGGAAGCATTTAAGTTTAGTATTAGTGTGTAGCAATATATTTTCCCATTGTGTTTGTGGGTTGTATCACCATTGAAACCATCTAATCCATGCCAATAGTACCACTATGATGCTCCTTATGATATAGTGGAATATATAGTGTAATCACTCTTCACTGTGTCCCATGTAACAATCAGGAACACCAATAGTATAGATCTAGAAGGGTTTATTAATTAATGATTATTATGCCAATCATATTAAGCAATCAGTATTATGTTCGCGATGTTCAATACTGTATTAATTAAACTTTCTCATGACCTAAAAATGTTTTCCATAAGGTTTAGAAAATTGCAATATGAATTATCTCCAATATGAAATGTGGTATCCTTATGCCCACCTACAGCATGTATTTTGGGTTCGTTATTTATCAAAGATAACAGCCCCCAAATTCCTCATCTGTATTCAAGTCTCTAATTGTTTTACATGGTTACATATAGATCTATGTATGTCCCAATCTATTAACCCTTGACTCAATATCTCTCCTTTGTATATATAGTCTAAATCTAATATTTAGTAATACTCATGTTATCCGATTTAACTAATTTTCGGGTCCCTTCATTATAAATTAGTTTGATGTGTCATTATGATGATTTGCTAATATACTATTCAAATATAATATACTAATGATCTCCAGTCCTAAGTGCAATTTTCTTTATTGCTGGCACTTAAAGAGTTGGCTTTAAACTATCTAACAAAAAATAGCCTATGCCAATATAGTGAGCTTTGGCAGCATTTGGAAATTGTATATAAGCATATCCTAGCTTTAACAGTGTATATAACTTGTCCTATTTGTAGGGGCATTTAGCTCCATTAAGTTCACCTTCTAATTGTTTTTGTGTATGTATGGAATTTTGTTATGCTTTCTATTACCCAACCTAGCGATTCTAGTTGTCATGTAACATATATAGTATGTAAATTTTAGTCTAATATTTATTGGACCACACATATATGAGGTAAATGTATGCTCTTCAACATGACCCCTGATTAGATTAGGTCAATCAGATATTATGGCACTACAACTAATTGACCCTATAGGTTAAGGCATAGACCAGTACTATTATATGTATTCATTCTGTAATTTTCTTTTCTTTTAATACACTGGCGACACACTTTATTCGAGCTTGGCTAGTCCCACGAATTCGGGTATACCCGGGTGTATTGAGGTTTGTGACTGTTTTCTGCCCGAGTGCATTGAGGTATTTTCCATGCAGGGATTTAAGCATTTTATTCCCGCTGGCTGCAATACTCCACAGTATATATATATATATATATACTGCATTACAATTCATGAATTTATGCCATCTGGTAGACACGCGAAGCATTGCAGCCTATTAAATCCTTATCATTATCATTTAACAAATTAGCCGCCCGTCAGCCAGGCATGAACCCAGGCTGGAAAGGCAAACGCAACGGGGCTTGTCAGAGGTGAGGAGCGGCGCATTCCAGGTATCTGCCAGGTACATACTGGGTATTTGCTCGAATAAAGTGTGTCGGTGCAGTATACATAGATATCGCCTGTCTGGGTAATAGGGACATTTGGTCTATTATCCATTATGTGTTCACCATTCGTTTTTAATTATAACCCGTCACGGAGTTGAAGTCTTTATTGTAATTGTATGCAAGCATCCAATCAGTCACAGGAGGTGGGTATATATACCAGGGGTGGGGAGATACAATGGTATTATGCCCCTGAGGAAGCCCTAGAGGAGAAACGCATAGGGCAGACCCTGCAGACATTGCAGACATTGCAAACCGAGCAGAGTGAGACGCGCTGCAGAACGGAGTGGAGATAGCGCTGTGACGTCATCGGAGGTCGAAGTCTCGCGAGAATTGGAGCCGGAGCACGTGACGCGGAAGTAAACCTGGCTAGCATCAGTGCAGTGGACCGGACACCAAACTCTACGAGTGTGAGAGACTCAATTTAAACTCTCAACTGCTCGATATTATTTCACACCATGTGAGTGAGATACTGTTTGTTATTTTTTAGATAGTTTTTTACAATAAAAGGTTTTATACTATCTTTGTTCCATTGTCCCTTCCCCCCCCCCCCCTCCCGGTGAGCTCTATCCCATGTTAAGGAGACACGCAGCTGCAGATGAAAAGGTGACCCCTGAAGCAAGCAGCATACGTGGAGAGTCTGAGACCCATGCAAACAGTGAAGAAATACCAGTAGCAGTGTTCCTGAATCCCAGTGGTGGATTAAAGGCCTATATTTGGCTGACTAAGTGTAAGTATATACCTTACCACCTTGACTCTGAAAGTTACAGACATACTGCCCTATGATATTTTTCTCTTTGTTTCTTTCCTGGTTTATTTGCGCCTAGGTCATCTCTTCTCTAAATTATCCATTGCGGCAAGTGTGGAGCCGCAGACCTAATTGGCAGCATTCAAGCAGGATTAGACTGTAAGGTATAACACCTCCTGTTTGACTGATTGGCCAGGGGTAGTTAATATAATCTTGACTACAACCCCACTAAGTGTTTGGAATTTGCGCTGATTGTAATCTGTCTTTTATATATATATATATATATATATATATATATATATATATATTGTGATGCCTACACCACGTTGCAGTCTCTTTTAGTCCCAAATAAGGCAGGAAATACTGTGGGGCCTATGCAGAGAGCAGCGAATTTTAAAATTGGCGAATTTATTAAAAAGTAGCTTTTTTGGAGAGTTTTAATCTCCATATGCAGAAAAGTGCGAATTCTGCTATGTTTAACATGGATGCGTGTGGCGAGTTTAAATTGGCGAGATGCACGCTTCAGAAATGTGTTAAAACAAATTTGCGCCTTTTTTTTTCCTTTGCAATGGCCGCGAGCGGCAGTTTTTTCTGGCGAGGCAAAACGGAGACAATCGCGCCATTTTATTGGCGCGAACAGCCGCTAGATGCCGTTCGCGCCTCTCTGCATTAGGATATTTTTAAAACTGGCGAGATTGAGGTTCTCGCCAGCCGCGAGGCGAGTTTTACAAATAGAAAAGAAAAATTGGCGCGTTTTTCGGAACTCGCCATTTTCTGCTGCTTTCTGCGCGATTTTCTCCAAAAAATGGCGAATTTCGAAATAGCGCTGCTCTCTGCATAGGCCCCATTATCTTCTAAGCAGGGGTTTATTTACAGGGATTAAATAAACAACGGGCCTACCGTCCCTTTAAGAAAAACCAAATAATAAACTCAAATCCTATTTCCATTAGGAAAGCTAACTACACATTCAGCTCCAACCTTTACTAACCCAGGTGGATAGCCAAGCTCATTCCACCCCAAACATATATTATTGCTGAGCATATAAAGTCTCTGTGTCATATTCTAAGCCTGCTGTACCCATGCTTGGCAACCGGGATTGCTGCTGCTCTCTCAATGTCTTGTTCTAGCCTGCAGTGCCTATACTTGTCCACCGGGATTGCTGCTGCTAAACTAAGGAACATTCCAGATCCTGAAACCTGACACCTCTGCACCTGTGCTCTACCTCTCAGCCTGCCTATATAAATCTCCCTTTCCTGTTCCTCCCTTGCCTGTTTATACTGGTTCCTCAGCTATTGCTGATTCATGTGTTTACTGCTGTGCTATTGATATATTGTCCTGTTCCAGTCTCCTTGTTGCTGACCTCTGCTTGTTACTGACTACGCTGCCTGCCGCCTGCCTCTGACCTCTGCTTGTTACCTGACCACGCTCCCTGCTGTTCCTGCCACTGGGATCCACTCCAGCCGAAGTCTAATCCTTGACAGAATAAACAGGCCCTACCATGGATTCCGCCGGAACAGACCTGGCCCAGGTTCGCACACTCCATGACTTACAACGTATCAGGGTTGGTTTCCAAGAACAACAAGGACACCTTATCAAACGTCTTGGTCACGAGGAAGAACATGATACCCTCCGAGAAGAAGGGGATGCCCGCCAGGAAGAACGTGATGCCCGCTGGGAAGAACGTGTCATCCGCTTGGAAGGATATGCCTTCCACTCAGAGGAACGAGCTGCCGCCGCAGAAGCTGAAAACCGTGAACTACGTGCAGCCTTAATCACTGCGTCTGTTCAAAAATCTATGACTGTGCAAACCGCGCCTCGTGTAACCCTTCCGGAAAACTTTGGAGGAAAAAAACAATCTTTTCGGGATTTCCTTAATCAATGCAGACATGTGTTCAAGCTTCAACCTACCATCTATAATGCCAACGAAGCCAAGGTTGGACTGATCATAACCCTGCTCAAGGATGAGGCCCTTGCTTGGGTCTTCCCTATGTTAGAACAGGTTAGCCCACTACTAAGGGATCTGGAGGAGTTCATCAAAGCCATGAGTCTGATTTTTGATGACCCAAATCGTGGTGCAACCGCTGAGGCAACTCTGAACAACCTTTGTCAAGGAAAACGCTAGACAGCTGAGTACGCCGCTGAATTCCGCAGAAGGGTTAACGATACTGAGTGGAATGAGGCCGCACAGAGATAATTTTCGGCAGGGTTTCTCAGAGCAAGTTAAAGACGAACTAGCCCGGGTGGTGCCTCCCGAGAGATCTGAGAAATTTGTTCGTTTATGCATCCAAATCGATCGCAGGCTTACAGAAAGACGATTGGAGAGACAAGGGTTCATGCCAAGCAACCCCGGGTTTAGAGATGTCAGTACCCCAAGACGTTCCAGGGAGACTGAGGAGGAACCGATGCAAGTAAATACATTGCGGGGACCTATCTCAACCGGGAAAGGAATAGACGCCGAACAGAAGATTTCTGTTTATATTGCGGAAACGATGGGCACTATCTTGCCGATTTGCCCAAACAAGTCCAAGAGGTCTTCTTTCCAGAGCCCTAGGAGAAATCAGCTGCACGCTATTTCAAAGAGTGTTTTCTCTGCTTCTCAAGGTAAAGACAACCCTCCTTCTCTACATCCGCACCTCCTGGTTCCTATTATAATCGAGGAAGGAACACATCGTTTTTCAACCACAGTAATTGTCGACGGCGGCAGGGAATTTTATGGACATAGAATTCGCCAAGAACAATTCGGTACCATTTATAGCCAAGAATCACCAGAAAGGATGGAAGTCGTGACGGTTCTCTTTTGAGCTCTGGACCTCTTACCCATGAAACAAGTAACTTAACACTAACCATGGAGCCCAATCATCAGGAAAAGATTTCATTTGGTCTCATTCCGTCGCCTTTGTTTCCAGTGATTCTGGGAATTCCATGTCTCATGATCCAAAACCCACTAATTGACTTGAAGACCAAGACACTCACGTTTCCCTCGGAGCACTGCCAGCTAGCCTGCCTACCTAAGATTCCTATACTAGAGTGTGTAGGAATACATAAGATTTCCTCGTCCCAAGACAACCTACTGCCAACTCCATACTCTGAGTTTTTAGATGTGTGTGACAAGAAGAAGGCGGATATGCTTCCCCCACATCATTCTTATGACTGTCCCATTGAATTATTACCGGGTGCTGCCATTCCGTTCGGAAGAATCTATTCCCTCTCAGAGCCGAAATTGAAGGTCCTCAATTACTATCTACAGGAGAACCTGTCGAAGGGTTTTATCCGACCCTCTACTTCAGCAGGCGCTGCGCTCTTCTTCGTGGGAAAGAAAGACGGTTCTCTACGTCCCTGCATTGACTATCGGGAACTAAATAAGATTACTGTGAAAAATAGGTACCCGCTACCTCTGATTCCCGAACTATTGGAAAGAATTCGGTCAGCCAAGATCTTTACCAAATTAGATCTCAGAGGAGCATATAATTTGGTCCGCATTCGACCTGGTGACGAATGGAAGACAGCTTTCCGAACCCGTTATGGGCACTGTGAATATCTGGTGATGCCCTTTGGACTCTGTAATGCCCCTGCTACTTTCCAACATTTATTCAATGATGTCCTCCGAGAGTTATTGGATCAATTCATAGTGGCATACCTGGATGACATCCAAGTCTTCTCAGATAACACCATGGATCACCAGAGACATGTCCGAATTGTCCTTGAGCGTCTCCGTAAGCACAAATTATACATCTAGTTGGAAAAATGTGAATTCGAAAGGAGCAGCATGCAATTACTCGGTTACATCAGCTCTCCAGAGGGTTTGAGTATGGACCCAGGCAAGATTCAAGCCGTGGTAGAATGGCCAATCCCTCGAAATGAGAAGGACATTCAGAGACTTGTGGGCTTTGCCCATTTCTTTAGGCCTTTTATTAAAAATTTCTCTGGCATTATTGCCCCAATCATCTGACTCACACGGAAATAATTCCCCTTCAAATGGTCTCCTGAAGCGGATATGGCATTTGAAAAATTGAAGTCACTTGTCACATCTGCCCCTATCCTAATCCATCCAAATCCAGAACTACCATTTATCTTGGAAGTGGATGCATTTGATACCGCTGTTGGTGCCATTCTGTCACAAAAGATTGGACCCAAGATTCTCCTTCATCCATGTGCCTTTTATTCGTACCAAATGTCAACAGCTGAAAGAAATTATGACATTGGAAACAAAGAACTCCTGTCTATAAAAGCTGCATTCTCTGAGTGGAGACATCTACTTGAGGGGGCCAATCACCCAGTTACAGTTTTTATGGATCACCGGAACTTAGAATTCATTCGATCCGCAAAGAGACTGTCTGCGCGACAAGCCAGATGGGCTCTCTTCTTTGCAAAATTTCAGTTCCACATCTCATATTGCCCTGGCTCCAAGAACGGGAAAGCTGATGCCTTGTCATGGTCATTGCCTAATCCTAGTTTAAACAAAGAACAAGAAGAAACTATTCTTCCAAAAAGAAATTTTTTTGGGTGTCACATTCTCCGCCGATCTCCTCACACGAATAAAGGGAGCCTACTCAAATGACTCTTTTCTTAAAAACCCTCTTCCGGAAGCGGAACTATTTCTATGTGATGGTCTGTGGAACTGTAATGACCGTCTGTGGGGTGGTGGGAGTATATTTAATATGTATGGGGGTGGTGAGGGTATATTTAATATGTATTGGGGCGGGGGGGTATATTTAATATATATGGGGTGGTGGGGGTATATTTTATATGTATGGGGGTGGTGGGGATATATTTAATATGTATTGGGGCCGTGGGGATATATTTAATATGTATTGGGTGGTGGGGGTATATTTAATATATATGGGGGTGGTGGGGCTATATTTTATATGTATTGGGGTGGTGGGGGCATATTGTTATATGTATGGGGGTGGGGGGGCATATTTTTATATGTATGGGGCTGAGGGGGGCATATTTGTATATGTATGGGGGTGGTGGGGGCATATTTGTATATGTATGGGGGTGGTGGGGGGTATATTTTATATGTATGGGGGTGGTAGGGGCATATTTTTATATGTATAAGGGTGGTGGGGGTATATTTTTATATGTATGGGGGTGGTGGGGATATATTTTTATATGTATGGAGGTGGTGAGGGTATATTTTATATGTATTGTGGAGGTGGGGGTATATTTAATATATATGGGGGTGGTGGGGATATATTTAATATATATGGGGGTGGTGGGGATATATTTAATATATATATATGGGGGTGGAAGGAGTATATTTAATATATGGGGGTGGTTGGGGTATATTTTATATGAATTGGGAGGTGGGGGATATTTTATATGTATTGGGCTAGTGGTTGTATATTTAATATATATGGGGGTGGTGGGGCTATATTTTATATGTATTCGGGAGCGTGTTTTTTTTTATATGTATTGGGGGCGTCGCAACTTTTACCATTGTGTCCAGTATTTTTGGACAAGCCATCTGGCAACTCTACCCACCAATGCTAAAAATTTAGCCACCCACCTCTCGCGTGCCCCCTGAGCCCTCCTCTCGCGTGCCGCCTGAGCCCTCCTCTCGCGTGCCCCCTGAGCCCACCTCTCGCGTGCCCCCTGAGCCCACCTCTCGCGTGCCCCCTGAGCCCTCCTCTCGCGTGCCCCCTGAGCCCACCTCTCGCGTGCCCCCTGAGCCCACCTCTCGCGTGCCCCCTGAGCCCACCTCTCGCGTGCCCAGTCACTGTCACCCACCCACCCAGTCTGTCACCCACCCAGTCACTGTCACCCACCCAGAAACTCAAAAGTCACTGTCACCCACCCACCCAGTCACTGTCACCCACCCAGTCACTGTCACCCACCCAGTCACTGTCACCCACCCACCCACCCAGTCTGTCACCCACCCACCCAGTCACTGTCACCCACCCACTGTCACCCACACAGTCACTATCACCCACCCAGTCACTGTCACCCATCCAGTCACTGTCTCCCAGTCACTGTCTCCCAGTCACCCACCCAGTCACTGTCACCCACCCACTGTCACCCACTCAGTCACTGTCACCCACCCACCCAGTCACTGTCACCCACCCAGTCACTGTCACCCATCCAGTCACTGTCTCCTAGTCACCCACCCAGCCACTGTCTCCCGGTCACTGTCTCCCGGTCACTGTCTCCCAGTCACTTTCAACCGTCATTCACCCACCTTCATTCACCCACCCACCTACCATCATTCATCCACCCACCCACCCACCGTCATTCACCTACTCAGTCACCCAGGCAGACAGTCACATGTTTTTGTTGAAAATATAAAAATAAACAGGTTGCATTGTAGTGTTTTTTTCTGTATCACAATAAGAAAACAGTTAAGTAAAAGTTGCACGCTAAAAGATATTTTTTCGTGGTAGATGCGCTTTGGGTTCGGGGGGGTGCGCTATGGGTTCGGGGGGGGCCTGCTCCTTTCATTTGTCCCGGGCGCCATGATTTCTGTTGGCGGCCCTGGTGGGCACTGTTGCAGTCCCCTATCTGGGAAGAGTATCCTTGTCCTCTTGCCTTGTGAATGGACTGCACATGGTCTCCGCCAGTCCTGTGACCACCCCAAAAAGGCCAGAAGCACGCTGCCCAGCACATATATTTATACTGTCTTCTTGTTGTATTTTCTGGCTTAGTGTTTCTTTGGCGAAAGGGATCAGTTTGTGAATGATCTCCATGGTAGTGTTGAAATGTCCAACCTGCAGATTAAGAAGAAGAAACACCACCATTATACTCTATCCCACATGCATGTAGTAAGTTAATTGCACTGCTAGGAAGTTCTACCACTATCTAAATCAGTGATTCCCAACCAGGATTCCGTGGAACCCTGGGGCTCCTTGAAGCAGTCTCAGGTGTTCCTCCTATGAACCACAGCCTCCCCCCCCCCCTCTCCCTGGGGGTGGTTTTTTTTGGTATGTATTTTGTAGGGTGGATTGAGTGAGAGTGGGGTAATTGACGGCAGGTAGGGGTGAGAGTGAGAGAAGAAAGGGGGGCAGGAGGGAGTGAGTGAGGAAAAGAGGGAATAAGAGTGAGACGCAAGGGATAAATACATGCGAGGCGGGAGGGGGGAGTGTTAGTGAGATGGATGGGAAAGAAATACATGGGTAGAGGGTGGGAAATAGAGGTGGCTCGTGAGGTATGAAATGTTGTGACTGACCCCTGTCGAACCTAATATGTATCAGCCAGATAGGGGTTCCCCGAGATTTTTCGAAATACTTCAAGGGTTCCTCCAAACAAAAAAAGTTGGAAATCACTGATCTAAATGATAATGACCATGATACTTTTATATTTCCTCACAAAAGCACGGCAAAGAATATGTTGAAATATAAACCAATACTACTGAGTGGTAGCAACATTGTTTTATGAGAGTTTCAAGAAATATTATTCAGTATTAGGTGATACCTTTTTCATTTGGATTAACAATTGATATTATAAGACAAGCTTTCAAGAATGTTCTCTCTTCCTCAGGTCAACTGACCTGAGGAAGAAAGAAATCTCCAGAAAGCATGTCTTATTATATCAATTGTCAGTCCAAATAAAAAAGGTGCTGACCTAAGGTACAGAGAAAACTCTCAAAAGATATCACCTAATACTGAAGTAATCATGTAATCTGCACTATTGTAATTGGAATAACACGGCTATTTCTTCTTAATTCAAGAAATATTATCAAAGACTCTTTGATTTAAAAGGCCGGGTTATGCCCCCTATATCATATAGAGAAAACCTGATTAGGTGACTTAATTGGCTGCGGTCTTTCTTAAAGCAGTTCAGTAAGTATAATGCACTGTGCTGCATAGTCGGTCACTTAAAAAGGTGTTAACAAATGAACAGTACCATGGTTCATAAAACCGAGGATCCTATAGAGTACAGTACAAATTACAGGTTGCTCCATAGATTAGGTATGCACATCCCACTGTCTGACTTCTGTAATCCATGCACTGCCAGAATCATAGCAAGTATGCATTATAAATGCTCTTATATTAGGCATAAAAATTTAACACCATTATGTCTCGTAGATTAGGATAACAATATAGTGATTTCATAAACAAGATTGCCACCAAATTGGGAAGATAAAAAAAAGCAGAAAAGTGCACACCTCATAGTGCAGTATTAAAGGCTTTACTTTGCACAAAAGTTAAAAATGCACTTACAAGATCGTTGTGCATAAAGAGCAGAAGGTATAGTGGTTGCTGTAGTCCAGGAACAGTCTGTGTGTGGAGTTCCACGTTCCTGCTTGCGCATCCGCCCGACTGACCCGTCCGGTAGCACCTCAGATCTCCCCGTGCCTCTGCATCAGATGGACGATGTGCCGCCGTGTCACCACATCGTGACGTCCCTGATTGCCGAACGGTAGTCGCAGGATTGGGTACAGAGAGTGGTTTGAGCTGGAGCAAGTGCTGCATGCTCCACCAGTTCTCAGTTTCCTTCACACTAGTTCCTGCTACGCCCACAGTATTGCAATAGCCAATCAGAAACCACCCTTCTAGTTTCGAGGTGGTTTCTCTTCATCAGGGGTGTGGTTTCTGTTGGCAAACTAGCCCCTTTTATATGTCTTAATTGTAACATTAATTAGATTAATTATGATATAATCTGTACATTTATCTAAGCAACTAGATGAATGTATCTAGAAAGTAATATTTTATATTTATGAGTTATAGTAAATCACAGAAGACATATAAAAAGAGAGAAGCAAAATTAAAACAATTAGTCTAATAAATAACATACTTGTAATTGTAGTCAGTGACTTGAAACTAAATGCAGTTTGAGAATCAACTCATTCTAAAATCAAAAATATAATTAAAATCTTAGTTACAAATGCAATTATGACATGAAAATACTTTTAGAAATTGAGTTATAAATAATTTTATAATTATTTAAAAACTTTTATTACAATCATTTTAAAATATTAGAATAATAAAATATTAAAATGACTATAGAAAGGAGGCTAAATCAATTTCTTCATTTAACCCTTTAGGAAAAATGGTACCTAATTGCTGGATCCAATAAGTCTCTCTGTCTTAGGTTTCTTAAATTATCTCCTCCTTTAACCCTATTTCAACTTGTTCTATGCAGTGAGTTTGAGACTACTAGGGGTTTTGTTGTGAACAATTGTAAAATGTCTTGCCACTCATGAGTTGTGATACCTTTAATAATATTGCCCCTGTGCTCTAAAAAAATCTTTTTTTAACGCTACGCTTTGTTCTTCCTACATATTGTAGACCACATCCACATTCTAAGAGGTATACAACAAATTTAGTATTACAATTAATAAAACTCCGAATGGGATATGAAGCGTTAAAAGTATTTTATTTAAAATGTGTTTGAACATTCTGAGCAAATTAACACGGGATGCATCTTCCACTGTATTGGTAAAATCCTTTAGTAGATTTGGCCTTATTAGTTACCAATACATTTGATGAAACTTTATCCTTTAGTAGAGTAGGTGCTAGTAGATTTTTTTAATGATTAGCTTTCCTATATACAGTCATGTGAAAAAGAAAATACACCCTCTTTGAATTCCATGGTTTTACATATCAGGACATAATAACAATAATCTGTTCCTTAGCAGGTCTAAAAATGAGGTAAATACAACCTCAGATGAACAACAACACATGACATTTTACACAGTGTCATGATTTATTTAAGAAAAATAAAGCCAAAATGGAGAAGCCATGTGTGAAAAACTACGTACACCTTATGATTCAATAACTTGTAGAATCACCTTTAGCAGCAATAACTTGAAGTAATCGTTTTCTGTATGACTTTATCAGTCTCTCACATTGTTGTGGAGGAATTTTGGCCCATTCTTCTTTAGAACGTTGCTTCAGTTCATTGAGGTTTGTGGGCATTTGTTTATGCACAGCTCTTTTAAGGTCCCGCCACAGCATTTCAATTGGGTTGAGGTCTGGACTTTGACTGGGCCATTGCAACACCTTGATTCTTTTCTTTTTCAGACATTCTATTGTAGATTTGCTGGTGTGCTTGGCATCATTGTCCTGTTGCATGACCCAATTTCGGCCAAGCTTTAGCTGTCGGACAGATGGCCTCACATTTGACTCTAGAATACTTTGGTATACAGAGGAGTTCATGGTCGACTCAATGACTGCCAGGTTCCCAGGTCCTGTGGCTGCAAAAACAAGCCCAAATCATCAACCCTCCACCACCGTGCTTGACAGTTGATATGAGGTGTTTGTGCTGATATGCTGTGTTTTGTTTTCGCCAAACATGGCGCTGTGCATTATAGAAAAATATCTCCACTTTGGTCTCATCTGTCCAAAGGACATTGTTCCAGAAGTCTTGTGGTTTGTTCAGATGCAACTTTGCAAACCTAAGACGTGCTGCCATGATCTTTTTAGAGAGAAGAGGCTTTCTCCTGGCAACCCTTCCAAACAAACCATACTTGTTCAGTCTTTTTCTAATTGTACTGTCATGCACTTTAACAGTTAACATGCTAACTGAGGCCTGTAGAGTCTGAGATGTAACTCTTGGGTATTTTGCAATTTCTCTGAGCATTGCACGGTCTCACTGTAGAATGATGGACTTTAAATTGTTTGGAAATTATCTTTTAACCCTTCCTAGATTGATGGGTAGCAACAATTGCTTTTCTAAGATCATTGCTGATGTCTTTCCTCCTTGGCATTGTGTTAACACGCACCTGAATGCTCCAGACCAGCAAACTGCTAACACTTCGGCTTTTATAGAGGTGGTCACACTTGCTGCTGATCAATTAATCAAGGGCATTTGATTAGCAGCACCTGTCTGCTACTTAGCATCTTAATTCCTATGGAAGCAGTAAGGGTGTACTTAGTTTTTCACACATAGCTTCTCCATTTTGGCTTTATTTTTGTTAAATAAATCATGACACGGTGTAATATGTCATGTGTTGTTGTTCATCTGAGGTTGTATTTACCTAATTTTTAGACCTGCTAAGGAACAGATGATTGTTATTATGTCCTGATATGTAAAACCATGGAATTCAAAGAGGGTGTACTTTCTTTTTCACATGACTGTATTACTTTAGGTCTGGCAGGGATAATTTCATTTAAAATTGTATCACACTGTAAAACCTTCCAATGTTTGTTCATGAATTCCACTAACCTCTCTTGATGCTCCATTGAATTTGTTATAAATAAAACATATTTTTTATGAGCATCTCAATCGGTGAACTTATCTTTTAGTATAATTTCCCTATCCAAGAGTAATGCTCTGTTATAGGCTTTATCTATATTCATTTCTTTGTGTCCTTTTAATGAAAATTTCTTCAATAGATCCATTGATTGTGCTTTAAAATCTTCAATTCTTAACAGTTTCTTCTCAATCTCTGAAACTGTCCGTATGGAATATTGTTTATCCATCTCCGATAATTATTGCTGCTTGCTTCTAAATACTTGTTGCAATCTACATCTTTATAAAAAGTCCATGTTTGTATAATGGAGTCATTGGATATAAAAAGTACTAGATGTAAAAAAGCTATATTAAGTGGATCATGGTTAAAAGTAAATTTCTGATTACAAGGGTTAGTATTCACTTAATCTTAAAAGGACACCAAGGATTCAACATTTCCTTTCTAAACTATTAGAATATCATCTATGAAGCGCCAATAAAAAAAACTATAGACTCTAATAATGGATTGTTGTCCCAGATAAAATGCTCTTCCCAGAATCCCATCATTAAGTTGGCAAAATTTGGAGCAAAGGTTGTGCCCATGATGGGATTCTGGGAAGAGCATTTTATCTGGGACAACAATCCATTTTTAGAGTCTATAGTTTTTTATCGGTGTTTCATGGATGATATTCTAATAGTTTGGAAAGGAAATGTTGAATCCCTGGGGTCCTTTTTTTAGATTGTGTGAATACTAACCCTTTTAATCTGCAATTTACTTTTAACCATGATCCACTTAATATAGCTTTTTTCGATCTAGTACTTTATATCCAACGACTCCGTTACACAAACAGGGACTTTTTATAAATATGTAGATTGCAACAATTATTTATAAGCAAGCAGCAATCACCATCGGAGATGGATAAATAATATTCCATAGGGACAGTTTCAGAGATTGTGAAGAAACTGTTTAAGAATTGAAGATGTTAAAGCACAATCAATGGATCTAAGGAAGACATTTTTATTAAAAGGACACCAAGAAATTAATATAGATAAAGCCTATAAAAGAGCATTACTCTTGCATAGGGAAATTATACTAAAAGATAAGATCACCGATGGAGATGCTCATAAAAAATATGTTTTATTTATAACTAAATTCAATGGAGCATCAAGAGAGGTTAGTGGAATTATGAACAAATATTGGAAGTTTTTACAGTGTGATACAATTTTAAATGAAATTATCCCTGCCAGACCTAAAGTAATATATAGGAAAGCTAATTATTTAAAAAAATCTACTAGCACCTACTCTTCTAAAGGATAAAGTTTCAGCAAATGTAATAGTAACTAATAAGGCCAAATCTACTAAAGGATTTTCCCAATGCAGTGGAAGATGCATCACGTGTAAATTTGCTCAGAATGTTCAAACACATTTTAAATCAAATACTTTTAACGCTTCATGTCCCATTCAGAGTTTTATTCAGGGGTAACAGGCTCATCAATAAAGGTCAAGCCCACTTGGTTACCCCTGATCCGTGTGTTGGGGGTACTGGAGTGTCAGCTCTTGGACCAAGATGTCCTAAATGCATTACTGTTCCTGGGATGCTGGGACCAGGAGATTTCTAGGCTGTGAGTTTCAGGGCAGGTTTGACGGAGAAACGTCTTTCAGATTGCGTCTATTTAGCAGGGTTTCAAAGTTACTGGAGACCCCAAAAATATACCTGGGATTCAGGTTAGATTCCCAGCTATATTGAAGCGCAGTGCTCCGGTCAAAACCCTACCATGAAAAGCATTCTTGCAACTTACCCCTAGGAGTGTACTGCTTCAGCACAGACCAGAACAGGTAAAATGAGGCACAGGGTGGAAAAGGGTAAATGAAACAGTCAATGGGTCCCTAATATAAAAAAGAGGGTCTGCCCAGTTCTTACCCAGGTCCCCCTCACTCGGGGATAAGGAGTTGAGGGTTTACTCCAGCCCAAAAATAAAACAGAGATGGTTTTATTAAGATAAGGCTGAGCAGGTTTTTATTAAAATAAGAAGTTTATCCCTATTTGCTGACGATGTGACCCTCGCTGACCCCCATATCTCCCTCCCTAACCTACAAAGATTACTACACCAGTTTGGTACAGTCTCTGACTATAAAGTAAACATAGACAAGTCAGAAGCACTCAATATATCCCTCCCAAGTACAACGTGGAAACTCCTACAATCTAATTACAAATATAAGTGGAGTACCACTCATATCAAATACCACGGAGTGAGAATCTCAAACTCCCATAGGTCCCTCTATCAATATAACTATCCCCCTTTGTTTGGCCAGGTCAAAAAAGAATTAGGGCCTCATTCAGAGAGGGTTGATAAAAATTAACGCCAGGGCATTTAAAATGCCATTTTTTGGGGGTTTGCTATCACGGTATTCAGAAAGCCTCAATTTCCTGTGATAGCAAAATTCCCAAAACGGGCGAGTTGCTGCCAGCGAGAGCATCAAGCCTCTGAAAAGGCCTAAACCGGCGATTCATTTCTGCTGCAGAGAGAGCGGCTCTAAGAGAGCCGTCTCTCACACCTGAAATGTCCCCCCGAAAATTATTTATTTAAATATACATTTCTTTCATAGTGTATATGTGCAGGGGGTCTCCGGAGCTGAACCGCGTTGGTTTTATGTCCAGGGACCCCCTGCTTCCCGAGATACAGGCACCTTTATGGGGTGCCGGTATCTCCTATGCAAGGAAATGTCCCGGTCACGTGACGCGGGACATTTCAATGCAGAGGGATACTGGCACCCCATAAAGGTGCCTGTATCTCGGGAAGCAGGGGGTCCCTGGACCTGAAACCAACGCGGTTCAGCTCCGGAGACCCCCTGCACATCTACACTATGAAATAAATGTATATTAATAAATATTTTAATAAACATCAATACACGCCCCTCCGCCCAAACCCATACAGTACAGTAATGGGCAAAATAACTATTATCCAGATATGGATAATAGATTATTTGCCTATTATTAAACACTGCATTAGCATACAAAAATAATGTAAATAAATACAGTTATACTTACCACAACAGCAGGTCCCTCTGTCCTCCGTAGCAAGAAAGCATATACAGTATACAGTACGTAATAAAGACATTCTAATGGCCCCTAACCCCTTAATCACCTTAGTGGTTACTAACCGCTATAGTCATTAAGGGGTTAACCCACCCTGACCCGATACAAACCCGGGAGGCCTAAGCACCCACCTCTGACTGATTATACCCACCCTGTACCCATTGAGTAGTATAGTGGTACATCATACCCATATAATAATAATATGGGCATGATAAGCCTCTATAGCACTCAATGGGCACCCTAATTACAATACATTAATACACAAGACACACAATAATAAAACATAACTTAACTCCAAAAAAACACACTTCACTAAATAAAAACAGTAGCCAGCTAATCCAATCAATACAAGCAATAACAACATCAACAATTAATTAATGAAACCATTAACCAATCAAACCAATACATTCCTAAACTAACTCAAAATGAATAGTAACACTAACCAATCAAAACAATTAATTACTACAACATTAATGAATTTAAACAGTAAAATAGAAAGAAAGAAATTCTAACAATATCTGAAATAACCATAAAACGCAGTAGCTAACATAATACAACATTAAATAAAAACGAACACCAATCGCAAACATTTTATTACCATTAAGCATGAAAAAACAAACAATCACATCCACATAATAAACTGAAATGAAAAAAAGCAACAACAATACCAAGCCAGAAATGCCCCACAAATATTGTCATAATAATGTATTAATCTGTACCCTGAATTGGTACAGATTGATATATTATCAGTCAATGTGCCTCCCCCCAAAAATCAAAAAACACATCCAATGAAGAAACCTGTAAATAGAGACATTTACAAACATTCAATATATTACTTACCATTAGAAGCGTTGGCCCTCCGACTCCCGGGGTAACAGGAAGCTCACGTACCTTGAAGCCCTCCAACAGCATCCGATGCCATCCGCCATGAAGATCCGGATCAGGTACCCCAATCTTCTTTTTTCTTTCTTTAATCACCTTCTTCTATCTTCATCTGTCACCATTTCTTGATCTTCTATCTTCATCTGTCAATCCAAAAAGCCACAGGGTAAATCCCAACCGATGTTGTCTCGTCGTCTTCTTGGGCTCAAATGAGGCGTCGCGGCCTTAAATAGGGCTTGTGACGTCACATTTAGCCTCAAAATGGTTAAAAGCCACCTGATTGGCTGTTAAAACCATGTTCCGACTTGAATTTTTTTTTTACATGACGTCACTTAAAGGGAATGATGCCAGCCAATCAGGATGGCTGTGCTTCATTTGCCTTTAAGATGACGTCACTAAATCCAAGATGGCCAGTGTCACATGGTATTTCAGCCAATCAGAGTGGGGAATTGGTTCCCACGATCTGATTGGCTGAAATACCATGTGACGCCGGCTTCGTGATGTCATCTTAAAGGCAAATGAAGCACAGCCATTCTGATTGGCTGGCATCATTCCCTTTAAGTGACGTCATGTAAAAAAAAAAATTAAAGTCGGAACATGGTTTTAACAGCCAATCAGGTGGCTGTTAACCATTTTAAGGCTAAATGTGATGTCACAAGTCCTATTTAAGGCCATGACGCCTCATTTGAGCCCAAGAAGACGACGAGAAAACATCGGTTGGGATCTACCATGTGGCTTTTTGGATTGACAGATGAAGATAGAAGATAAAGAAGATCAAGAAATGGTGACAGATGAAGATAGAAGAAGGTGATTAAAGAAAGAAAAAAGAAGATTTGGGTACCTGATCCGGATCTTCATGGCGGATGGCATCGGTTGCTGTTGGAGGGTTTCAAGGTACGTGAGCTACCTGTTACCCCGGGAGTCGGAGGGCCACCGTTTCTAATGGTAAGTAATATATTGAATGTTTGTAAATGTCTCTTTTTACAGGTTTCTTCATTGGATGTGTTTTTTGATTTTTGGGGGGAGGCACATTGACTGATAATATATTAATCTGTACCACTTTAGGGTACAGATTAATACATTATTATGACAATATTTGTGGGGCATTTCTGGCTTGGTATTGCTGTTGCTTTTTTCATTTCAGTTTATTATGTGGATGTGATTGTTTGTTTTTTCATGATTAATGGTAATAAAATGTTTGCGATTGGTGTTTGTTTTTAGTTAATGTTGTATTATGTTAGCTACTGCGTTTTATGGTTATTTCAGATATTGTTAGAATTTCTTTCTATTTTACTGTTTAAATTCATTAATGTTGTAGTAATTAATTGTTTTGATTGGTGAGTGTTACTATTCATTTTGAGTTGGTTTAGGAATGTATTGGTTTGATTGGTTAATGGTTTAATTAATTAATTGTTGATGTTGTTATTGCTTGTATTGATTGGATTAGCTGGCTACTGTTTTTATTTAGTGAAGTGTGTTTTTTTGGAGTTAAGTTATGTTTTATTATTGTGTGTCTTGTGCATTAATGTATTGTAATTAGGGTGCCCATTGAGTGCTATAGAGGCTTATCATGCCCATATTATTATTATTTGGGATGATGTACCACTATACTACTCAATGGGTACAGCGTGGGTATAGTCAGTCTGGGGTGGGTGCTTAGACTTCACGGATGGGTGAAGGGGGTATTAGCCCTAAGGATGGGTGTCTAGACCTTGCGGGTGAGTAGCGGTTGGGTTAACCCCTTTATTACCTTAGCAGTATTAACCGCTAAGGTAATGAAGGGTTAAGTCCCCCCGCAACCTCCCCGCAAGGCCTAAACAGCCACTAAGGGCTAAATTCCCACTTCACCCACCCTCGCTAGCCATAGTAAGCCTGGCATGGGTGTTTAACCCCTTCATTGCCTTAGCGGTTAGCCGCTAAGGTAATGAAGTTGCTGTAAATGCATTTTTCCTCCATCGGATGCATGCCGGGGGGCTCCGGAGCTGCTATTAATGGCCATCAGCTCCGGAGACCCCCGGCATCAATCCGATGCAGGAAAAGGGCCTGATTTGTTCTAAGTACAGACATATCGCAGCTCATCGAGGCATCTCCCCACCAATCTACCAACATTTTGTGGTGTATTGGATTTGGGGAGAAGAACGCCTTTTAGGGCTGCGATAGGCCGCGACAGCCGACTCGCGGGTATCTGAATCGCGCGAGTTTAGGATCCTTCCGAAAATGGTCGATAAGCGGCTGATCGCCGCTCAATTGGCGATTTTCTTTGGATCATAAAATTTTGCGTCGATACAGGCCGTTATCGAGCACTTATCGAGGCTTACTGAATACGAGTAGCCATTTTGGTCTGTAAGTGCTCGATAAGGGCCTTATCGAGGCTTTCTGAATGAGGCCCTTAGAGTCTTAGAAAAAACTCCAAATATCATGGTTTGGAAGAATAGTCTCGATCAAAATGAATGTCCTTCCAAGACTACTATATTTCTTCCAAACACTCCCCGTAGCCGTCCCACTAACAGCTATGAAAAACATCCAGGCCCTTATGTTCCAATTCATCTGGAATGATAGAAGACCGAGGGTCCCCAGATCGGTTATGCTCTCATCAAAAATGAGGGGGGGTCTGGGGGTCCCCGATGTGGACAGGTATTATTTCGCAGCTCAGCTGAAGCAGGCTGTAGTTTGGAATAACGACCCGGCCACCACCTGCTGGCTTGAGATAGAATCACACAATGCAGCTCCATCCACACTTCAGGTTCTACTATGGTCCCAGGGAGGAAGGGAAGGAGGACCACGGAAGTTCAAGCTAGAGCAATGAGATGCACGTGGGACGTATGTCTCAAAAACAAAGGGAAATATGGCCTGCTAGCCACCCCATCTCAACTCACCCCTATCTTTAGAAACCCGAACTTCCCGCCCGGGTGTTCTAAAAAACAATTTGACCAATTTCAGGGTCTTGGTATAAGACTGGTTGCCGATCTGCTGAAGAATGGAGAGATCCTATCCTTCCAAGAACTACGAGACAAATATCAATCACAAAACCTTCACTTGTTTAAGTTCTTACAAATCAGGCACTTCCTGCTTCCACTCTCCCAAAACTCCAAATTCCCCCCACCCACTAGATTTGAAACCCTATGCAGTAAAGGCAGTTACCAAAGAGGACTGATATCCGAGATCTATAGGGGGATAGAGTAAACATCAGACCCCCGACCCACCATTATATGCAAAAATGGTCAGAGGACCTTAATGTATAAATAGAGAGGGACGAGTGGGAGGACATCTGGGAGATGGCTGCAAAAACCTCAATCTGCACAGTAACAAAAGAGAATATCCACAAAATTCTATTCCAGTGGTACCTGACCCCGGCAAGACTAAGCCAGATCTTCCCCGGCACACCTGACCTGTGCTGGAGGGGATGTGATCAAAAGGGTGACATGGCCTATATTTGGTGGTCATGTCCAGAGATCCCAAGGTTCTGGGCAAAGATCCAGAAATTGCTCCATGAGACCACGGGGATTCTCTTCCCCCTGGACCCGTTTGCCCTGGTGCTGAGCAAACTCTTCGATGACCTGCCCCCGCCGATGAGTAGATTGGTCTCATCTATCCTAACTGCGGCTAGATGCTCAATTGCGGCAGCCTGGAAGCAAACAAAAGCCCCCGCGAGAAACACGGTAATTAGGAGGATAGACAAAGTAATGTCTATGGAGAAGCTCACAGCCATGCTCCACAAAAAAATGCTGCAGTTTTGGAATACTTGGGATCCCTGGATAGGACCACAGGGCCAAGGTCTGCATTAGGCCAGAAGGGATTAGTTCATAGCATGGATGGAGGAGGAGAAGGAGTCCCACGGAGACCCCCCCTACTCCCATGCCTCCCCCCTTCCACTCCAGCCCCCCCTCCCCTCCCCACCCTCCCTCTCCCCTCTGTTTGTCTACCCCTCCGCTCTCCCCTCGCCCCCCCCCTTATCTCTCCACCCACCCTCACCCCGAAATAGAAAACTTTATTGGCCAACACCAAATTTAACCAACCGAAGTCATGCAGTCATGTGCCGATGACAATATTGTACCCATATCTGTAAGTGTTGATGCCAATAAAAAAGTTTGATACAAAAAAAAATAAGAAGTTTATCTATTGAGTGTCAGAGATATGACTAGTGGGAGAAAAAAACACAGTTACAGGTTTCACTCTAACACCCCAAATAAACTTAGCACATTTTAATAAAGAAGAATAGAAAAGTATAGGTTATTAAAGCTGGTATGTTTTAAAATGTTATATACTGTGTCCATGAAACAAAGCAGGGTCTTCCCTCTCTTAGCCACCTGTGCATTGGTGCCGGTGTGTCTAACCTTTGGTCCTAGATGAAAGGGACACCAGATGGCTAGAGGTGTGAACCATTTGTTAGCAAGAAAGGCTCAGTGGAGCACACACATCCTCAGCTTAAAGGGTCCATGTGGCCTAGCCCAGACAGAGTGGAGCCTCGCACCGTGGGGGGCTAAGGGGCAGAAAAGAATATTTTGCCGGCCTCTGGGAACACGCAGGTGTTTGGGAAACCCCATCCAGTCGCCTCAGATTGGTTGCTAGGGGATTTACTAAGGTTTTTTGATTGGGCTGCAGGGTTTCTGGGAATGAATACTGCTGCGGCCGAGTTTATTCGAGCATTTGCCCATTCTCGGCCGCAGCAGTAGCCTGGCACGCGCCGGAGGGTGACGGGCGCGTGCCGAAGCAGCGGAAGAGCGCCCTCCGATCGGGGCGCTCTCCCTCCCGCTGCCGGGTCCGCCGGGTCCCCCGGAACCCCCTGCCGCCGTCCCTCACATCGCGGGACACCAGGGCTCCCTCGGGGAGCCCTGGACGCGCGTGCAGGGGGCGCACGCTCCCGATGACGCGTGACCGCGCATCGGTGACGCGCGGCACACCGAGGGGCGGCCACTAGCAAGCCGGGAAATCTCCCGGCTTGCGGATCTGGCCGCAGTGCAATAAACTGTGTCGCCAGTGTACCAGAGGTTTTAAAATCTCTCTCTGACATAGCTCAGATTTGGCAGATTCCCCAGAAATTCCTAAGAGAGGTTTTTCCCAGTGATTCAAAGGGATTCAATGCTTGTGCCAAGATTCCAGAAGTCCAATTTGCCATAAGGGCAAGAACGGGTCAGACCGGACCCAGAGACGCCTTGCTGTGATTGTAAGGAAAAAGGCTGCAGGACTTTTTAAACCGGAATGTTTTCTAAGTCCCTAGTTCAGCACTGGACTGTTTTAAAGACTTTATTTCAACTGGGAAAGTCAGTTTGTCAACCCCAGACCCCCAATAAGTGTATCTTTTTCTGTCTATTGTAATTCAATGTGTTTTTGCCTGTTTCTATGGAATAAATTACAATTTATTTTACTTATTGGTTTTGCTCAATGATAAGATCCCAGTATAAAGGTGTATTTTGCCTGGTCTCCCGTGACATAGGGGCAATAATATTAAAGGTATCACAACTCATGGGGTGTTGAGATATTTTAAAATTGCTCACAACAAAAACTCTAGTAGTCTCAAACTCACTGGCATAGAACAAGTTGAAATAGGGATAAAGGAGAAGATAGGTTTCTTACATTAAGACAAAGAGAGACATATTGGATCCACCAATTAGGTACCATTTCTCCTAAAGGGTTAAATGAAGGAATTGCAATTTTTATCACAATTTTTCTGTGCAAATAGGTGGCCAAGTTCACCGAATTTGCAAACTTCTGCACATTTTTCAAATACCTCTGCTGGCAAAATAAAATTAACTTTGCCAACATATTGCTTGCATTTTCTCAATTTTTATTTCTTCTGCATCGTCGATCGATACCTGCTGGGATTCATAAAGATATGGGGAGCGATGTATCAAGGCAAATTTGGAGCAAAATGTACACAAATTTCACCATTTTCATCTTGCGTCTCTTTGTGTCAATGTAACAAGATATTTGCTCCAAGTTCTGCGCCCTTTTGATTACCATGCATTTTGAGAAGTGTCAATTGGAGTTAGATGATGCACAGATACTGTACAGTAGTAATCAGATATAACAAGCTCTGCATCACCATGCGTTACTTTCGGATCTTGTGTTTGCATCAAACGAATATGTCAGGTCTGTGGTGGTATACATTTTTCAGACTAACAATATGTGTCAAATATAAGAAACACTTACATACATAAAATGGAGCAATGCTGCATAACAAACGTGTATTTGCACTTTACATTGATACATCTCCACCATGTTGTGCAGTAGGGATAATGCTACAAAACTGATCCTTTTAGAAAGTGAAATTGTGGCCCATCAATCAGATAAATCTTGTAGTGTATTGTATTAAGAAAGTTTATTTACTGGCATGCAGACATACCAAGGGGTCTATTTCATGTGGTTCTATGTTGGAGATTCATTTCATCAAATATTTAGTTAAAATTAACAGGGCAAAATCCTGGGAATAAAAATGGTGCATGATTTCTCCATATGTCACAAAATACTAATTCTCTGCACCTTGCACATGAAGCAGCTGTTGATAATATTATTTCATAAGCATCATTGTTGCATAACAAGATTGTGCACAAAGCTATGTGTTGCTTCTCACTGTCATTTGAAAGTACACCTTCATTTACCTATGTTTTTAACAACACAATTAAAAAAAATAAGGGATTAAGAGTGCAGATGAGCCATTTGGGATTTTTTGGAATTAGACAATAGCAATCGCAGTAAATTTGATTCTGATTGCTGAGGTTCTGCGGGGTAAAATTCAAAATATGAAAACCTGCTAATCTTACTGAAGAGTCAATGATGTGTTGAGATAACCATAAGTAATTAGTAGCGAAGGGTTGCAATAGGATGGGCAAATTAATTCCCAGTTACAGTATTTGCAACAATGTGTCTGTTATGCTATGGGGAGCTGCTGTCATAATGTTTTAGCTTTGGATATCTAACAGTTTTGTAAGAAGAAAGTTAGAAGAATGCGGTGTTCACAGGAAAATTAAACTGAGGCAATGAGCAATAAAGTAAACTATATTGTCTTACCATAAAAATAACCTCACCCATAGAAAACAAGTCTAAAACACATGCAATGGATTAGATAGTATGCTACTGCATGCCGGATCTCTAATCACAATTTACCCTTTCTTCATTGGGGTGAATCCCAATGTCACAGCACTCACTGTAGATGTAATTAGTCGACTATCCTGACAAGCAATGGAATCGAGAACAAAAAACCTCAGAACTTTTGCTGTACATACGATGATGCTATGATTATGAAGAATAATATTTGTACATGTTTACTGATTCCTTTGTTAGTTTTAGAGATTTGAAAATTTTAAATGTTTTTGTGAAATGTTTGCAAAAGTGACACTACTGTAGCATAAACAACACATTTTATTTTTGAAGTATTTGAACTGGAAGGTCCTCCGAAGCTAAAATATTCTATTTTTAGCTCCAGGGACCATCCGCTTCCCAAGGCACTTACAGTTTTGGTTTCTTGTGTTTCAGCTCCTGTATGGGAAGTCAAAATGACCACTAAATCTCATGGGTCCCACAGGTCAGTTAGAAGCCGCAACATCATCCAAAGGATGACATTGTGACTTCCTATTGAACAATACCAGTGGCTATTTTTCTATTCATAGCATAAACAATGACAACTAAAAATGTAAGTACCGCAGGAACAATAGCGCAGTTCAGTTCCTTAGGACCATCTGGCTCTAATTCTTTTTTTTTTTTTTTTTATACTTAAAATGAGAGATGTGCAAAACTGTCCAAAATTTATTCACAACATTTTTTCGATTCCCTGTAAAACATTTTCCTCGAGCTTCAATGGTTAATAATGTCACCAAACTAGTAATCATTCAGTGTAAAATCGCCAGATTGTGAGAAAAACATGTTGTGTCCTATATATTCATAATCTATCAGTTTAGAGAATTAACAAACTTGCATGTTAAATGAATTTGCGATGCTCATTGATTTAAGGCACATTGAATCATCTGTGAAATTTGACTAAGCATTGATTTTTTTTTATCAACTAAAAGAGGGCCAACTTTGCATGGTTCTGAGCCTTATGGGAAAGGTTTGCACATCTCTACTAAAAATTGGCGCTTTAACTTACTCAATTAGACATATCTCAATCAAACTTCTCTTGCAAACTTAAAATATGACAAATCCATTATGCCAAAGTATTTTTTTTATTTTTTATTCTCAGTTGGATTTTTCTCACTATTAAAGTTAAGTGTGTTTTTTTTAAATACTAATATCATTTTACTAAGTTCTTTCAGCATCTCCATACACAATATTTGAACATGCTATTTAACTTTAAACCTAGCAGCAGCACAGCTTTGTCAGGAAATACAAATAATGATCAACCCGACTGAACTCTTCCTTTTCAGTTGACAGTGTGTGGAACAATGTATTAAATAATAGAAAATAATTTTGCAGAGCGTTTTGTACCTTCCATAAGAGAGTCTAGATCATTGTTTTTAATCCAGGGTTCCTAGGAACCCTTGGGTTCCTTGGGCATCCATAAAGTGTTCTCTAGAATGTTCTAGTCATTTGTAACATGTATCAAATACAGAAGAATTTACAATACACCTGATCACAGAGTTGTTATTAGATTTGGTTGGGGGTTGCTATTAATTTCACTTAGGGTTGCTTAACCAAAACAAGTTTGGAAACCACTGCCCTAGATAGTTGTGAAGGATCCTGGGAACTGTTGAGAAGAAGTCATCCAGTACAGCCCCTGTACCAGGAGCTCAGGGATCACTCTTCCCCAAGTAAAAATCTAGATGTAATAAGAGATCTGCATAAAACCAATTCTCAGGGCAACCTGCAATTTTTTTTCCTCCGTCTACTTCACTCTGTAAGTAATAACCACATTGATGAGACCCAACCAACTAACAATATGGTGTGCTGATTTTCTTAATCAGAGATTATACAGCTTGGAGCAGATATATTCAGTTTATCATCCATACAATGCTAAATATATAATATTTTATCAAAAACACAAAGAAAAAAACAAAAAAAGCAGCGCCTAAGTGATGGTAATAAAATAAAATGTAGAATTAATACCGAGGATAAACCAACATATTATCAATGTATAAGTGTCTAATATAATTAATTAAATAAATAGTGCTAATAAAGCCCAAATATTAACATGGAATTGTGAATAAAGAAGGGAAAAAAAATAAAAACCAGTCCTTTCAAAATGTCCAATAAATGGTGCAATAGTGATGCTGGTATGGGGGTCTCCGGCTGCTCTCAAAGAGGATTAACCACATCCGTTGGAAATCTACAGAAAAGAGAGAGGAAAGAGCGCACGCCCCATAGTGTAAAACCGTACATTTAATGATGGGAAAGGGAGGGAGGGGGAAGAATATAACTCACAAGGGTACAAGAATTAAAAGCGTTTTGTGAAATATCACCACCATCCGGTATCTGCAGTAGGATCAAGAGTCCATCGATCTCACGGAGATGAAGGGGCAGTGATCCGTCAGGATTTCCAAGGCCTTGGATATTACACAGCAAACGTCCCAGGAGTCCCAGAAAATGTCTCCTAAACTGGATAGCCGTATTACTGTTTCGTGCTCAAACCGGCCAGTTCCTGCGCATGCGTGATGACGTAGTGTCCGTGCGTAATGCGTGATGACGCTCCCTGACGCGTTTTGTCGCACACGGGCGACTTTTTCAAAGGGTAATGAGGAAGGGATGCAGGACTATGCATATATACCCTAATGGTGTCCTAGCAACCCCTAAATCCAGCTGAATGTAAGTAAGCTGATACAGTAGATGCAAACTCAATGTGCTAATAAATACCGCAATAATGATTATCAGAACTATAAAGAGAAAACAAGGAGGCTAATACTAAACAGTGTGACTATGATCAATTAACTAAGTAAAAAATGTAATTAAGCTCATAGAAAATACTGATTGAGAGATATAAAAAAATAAAAATACACATGAAAAATAAAATCATGTTAATAATAACATACATTAAAAATAAGTGCATAATGTCTAATGACACATAAGAACATATCAATCTGTAATTTCAAAACGAATAAACACCAACTATGAAACTAATGATAAATATTAAATAACCTGTGATTATAAATAACCAAAACAATATGAATAATATACAAAACTATGAAATATAAATATGATATGATAATGGGGATAAGGAAAAATAAAATAAATTGAAAGGGGATATCCTACAAAAAAATAATATGTACTGAAAATAGTGGTAAAGTAAATACTAACACACTACATGTACAAAAAATTGTGGTAAATGAGGTAATGGGCCTAGGTCAGGGAAATAAATTATTTATATATATATATATATATATATATATATATATATATATATATATATATATATATATATATAAAACATATATATACAGTATATCGATGAAAATGCGAGCAATTACAGAATGCCAGATTCCAAGATAAGAAAAAAATCTGAGAAGGATTCAGATAGATTGAATACAGAGGAAACTAAAGGAACCGGGAAAGTATGTCCACAAGGGGAGATCAGACCAGTGTACTAACATTTATATATTTATATATAGTTTATATTAATCATGTGAGGGGGTAACCTTTCCAGTCCAGGCTTTCCAATCCTCTTTATTGAAGCCATTGTACAGTAATTGATCACATTTCTCCATTTCCTCTCTCTAGAAACATTGCTTCCCTGCACCATTCGGCTTTATTATAAAACGGTCACTCAACACTTCTTTATTTGGTATCATCCTCACTTCCAGGATGGCTGTTTCTACAGTATATGCAGCAATGCATTTATAACGGTGCAAATTTTTTTTTACCAAAGCTAACTGTATTGTATGTCTTTATTTATATAGCGCCATTAATGTACATTTAACTCAAACATATTTACCTTATTTTGCCTGTATGCTTACATAGTGTACACACAATAAACTAAATGTATATTTACAGTACATAGTTCTTCAGCTTACCTAATGTTTTTGTTGTGTTTTTAAAGTAAAAATCTATGTAACTATATTTTATTATCTACTCTGTATGCTGTTAAAATGTATAAATGATGTGGCCTACGCATCGTATTTTTCTGTAAGCACAATCCTACAATGAACATGGTTTATTGCAGGTTTATAATATTTTAGAGATGGTTATAAAAATCAATCAGTTACTGTATGTATTGAAAGTTTGAGAAGTTCAATGTATAAACTAATGGCAGACAGACTCATATGTCTATGCGGCTTCAGAGCTCTAATTGAAATTGGTACATTTTCTTCTAACAAATTACATATAAATAGCTTCATTGCTCCACTGTGAATCCGCACAGACTCTTTAAAAATATCAGTGTGTATACTGTTTTTGTATGACAATTTATTTCTCTTGCTTAAGTGCTCATACACAAATTGCATTGAATATTTTTGACAAACAAGCTGTGATTACACATTTGTGTCCTACTCATTTTTGTTTATTGCCCTCAGTTAAAGATCTCTCAAATGAAAAGCTTTTACCAATAACAGAGAAAGTGCTACAAAGCCTAGTCAACATAAACTTGTCTTCGTTAAGAAATGTCCATTTTTTTCTGGGTTATCTTTGAATTTCCAGAATCCAAAGATTCCAAATCAGAGCCTTTCTTTTTCACAGCCATTGTATGGTGTTGGACCCCACTTAAAGCTGCAGTCCAACCAATATCCTACACATATGTGTGTATTTTTTTTTTTTTAATAAATCAGTTCTGTACTGTGAGAAAATACTTGAAACTTTTTTTTCCAAACAACTTGATTACATTTTTCATGTTTTATAAAGTAACAAGCATTTTTTGTTTCTATAGCAACCATTTACAATGTCACACCCCCTTCCTCTTCTGAAACAGGCTCTGGCACACCTCTTGTTGAGCCCTGCCCTCTCTCTAGCAGTGCACCAATTGTATCTAGTGACTGCCGGGTCACATGATCTTCCCCACAGAACTTTGTCTTTTTGGTCCTCTTCTGCTGCAATGACAGCAATTTAGTGAACCCCTGAGCGAATCTTTGCCGATCGAACAAAGGAGACCGGATCAATCAGCAACTTTGCTAATTACTTAATATTGTGTGGATTATATTGATGCACATATTAAAGGGAAATTAAAAAAAAAATTAAAACGCAGCTTGGGCTGCTGCTTTTAACATTTGTTAATTATATTTATCAGCTATAATTCCATACCAGTGAATGGAGTATTATTTAAAACAATACAACTTTCCTAAATGTTCACTGGCAGATTCTATTTTGCCTTTGCCTTGTAGCCACACCACTCCACATACCTCCCATTATGTTCCTCCCACACTCAAAACACCAAGACCTCTAAAACTAGCCCAAGTTTTTTAATTATAATCTTATAGATAACAGAATATTACGTTGCCAGCACCACATATACACAGAATTCCAGATAAACGTATACACTGGCCACCATCTTTACTGGCTCAGTTGGGCAATACAAATTACCTAACGAACATTCCATGAGAGGACACCATCACACCCTGCAATTTATCACTGAGTATTAGTGATACCTCTACCTCATTGAGAGGACAGGACCAATCTGTCATGAGAGACCAGGCAGTTTACACCTTTTTATACCAGGATCATTAATTGAGTAAAACAGGTCATGAAAGAAATTGCTGTTTATTCACTTAAATAGGCATACACACAGTTTAAAACAAACTACAGGCAAAAAGACACACTTTCTTGGGGACTGGGGTACAAACTAGACTCTCCTAGGTGCAGGGAATTCTAAATAAGGATTTCCCCCTGAACGGGAGAGCCCGCAATGTCCTCTTTCTTGCTGGAGACTGGAGACTTGAAACTGGAGACTCAAATCTGATGGGTGCATGGATTCTTATAGTATGTCTGACTCCATTCACAAAATATTACAGCCCCATCAGAAGCGTGAGAACTTTCTCAGCAACCAATCAGAGACCAACCGGTAGAAAAAACAGGGTTAGCTAGAAATTTGAATGAACCAAGTGGCATGTGCAACTTGGCACCTCTGTCCCTGGTTCCCTCAATGCCACCCACGGTGACAGGCTCCTCCAAGTCTGACAGAACCAAAATGGCTCGACACCTTTGATATCCTGCATCTCCTTTGAGCCCAGATGGCTAGGCAGACATCCTTGCTCCTATTCAAATGCTTATGCTGACTGCATGATTTTTATACATACAGTAAAAACACCCTATAAACCATACTTGAATAAAGTATAAACCTTGGGGAAACTTATATATGTGTAGGAAATTAGTTGAGGGATATCTGGGCTCAAAAACCAGGAGTCTGGGGAACACAGTGCAGCCCCAAAGTGATTCACCCCACAAACCCACAAAAAGTGCCTGCATGCCGGGGGGAGGGAGGAAGGGAAATCAGGGGATGACCAGTAGCTAGGCCCCACGAACTCCTGCAAACAAAAGGAATACATTTTCACCCAAATATCCCACCTAAAACTTACACTCCCAAAATCTGGAGTTTTTACGACACAGGGAACCACAAAAGACCCTAAACAGGTCAGGTTTTTCTAAACTTTACAGGGGACTTCCACAGCCAACAAACCCAATACAGGTTCTATGACACCTTGGCACTAACTGGGGTAACCCTATGTTACCTAGGAATCCCCGCAGCTACAACAACACTTTTCATCCCTGTGCCTCATTTTACCTTTCTGGCTATGCTGAAGAAGGGAATCAACCCATGAACCCCAATATAGGTTCTGGGTGACCTGGGCAGTAACTTGGTATCCTCCTTAACCTAGGGACCCCTTATAGTTACAGGGACACTTTGCATCCCTATGTCCCATTTTCCTTTCTGGGCTTTGCTGAAGCAGGGAATCCCAGCTGTGAGTCACGCAAGCGTTTTCAAGGGGAGATATTGCTGGGACAATGTGCTTATATGTATCTGGGAATCAAGCAGGATTGATGGCCTAGGTCAGGGGTGAGCAAACTTTTTATGCCGAGCCCCCCTGTAACAGGGGAGTAATCCCTGTTCAAGTAATGTGCCTTTAATCTAGCAGTGTGGTGGTTAACTGCTGGTAGTCAATTAATAAACACCACCTGCCTGATTTAGATTGCTTACAAAAGCCTGTCTGAAGACAGGAAGTGACTCCTTAGCTCACTTGTGAGCTGAACTTTGCAGACAGAGCAGAGATTCTTGAGTCTCCCAGGAGAGACTGACCAAGAGAACACAGATCTCTGGAGCTGACAAATAAGACTACTTTTAAACCTGGATGCTGACATTTTCTGTGCACACACGGGTGTGGTTCCAGGAGAGCAGAGAAGCTTACTCTACAGCAGCTAACAGATAAGACTTTTATTAACAAGACTTTTTATATCTGTTCATTTCATGCTATGTGTTTGGGGCTGGGAGACATGCTTATCTAAGGGAGTTGTGAATTAATTGCATAGTATTCACTAGAAATACTCGCAAGTGAATAGAAGCTTTGTTCCCCCCCCCCCCCCCCCCCCTGTGTTTGGATGGTTTCCTGATGTTAAGGAAAAGACACAAGAAAGCCTCATTATAATTTCACCTTATAAAGTCTCCAATTGTGTACCTCTGTGAGCGTCCATCCACATATGGTGTCTGAAGAGGGACGAGAGGTCGTCTTTGAAGTTAGAAAGGACAGGAGATTTTTTCTGTGAAATTTTTTTAATGCTTTTTGCCTACAAACAGTCTGAGCAACTTAAAAAAAAAAAAAAAAACTCTCAGGCAGCAGAGACCAGAGTTAAAGTGATACACACCACTGAAACTTATACTGCACTGAAACTTACAAAACCACAGATGGACTCTTTTCCCCAATCCCAAGAGGAGAGAGACTGCTGAAGCAGCTAAACCTTATTTGCCTATCACAAAGTGTAATATGGTCATTGAAATAGGGGTTTTGCCTTCCAGCCATAGTCAGGGTTCAAGAAGTGAGTCAGCCCTTAAAAAGGGATAGGTGTTTGTTGTTTTCAAAAGTTTCGCTGAAGCAGTGAATACAGATGGTGACCCACGGGTGGTACTGATTTTGCAAATAAAGGTTGCCACACCGCATAGGGCTACCAGCTGTGAATGGAGTATATGCAGAGAAGTGTGAAAATTAATACAAGACTGTGCTGAAGCAGGGGAATTTTTAGCAAACAAATGCTGAGTGTAAAATTGCCCTATAGGGGAAAAAGGGATTGCTGAACTGTGTAAAAGGTATTTCAAAGCCAATTGCTGAGTGTTGAGTCACCCTGCCGAGAATGAAAGAAATAGTCCACTGCAAAGAATGTTTTTTTTCTGCAAGTAAAAAAAGTCTGCCATAATACCCAAAGATAAGACTGAAAATTACTGAACTCAGGCAGAAAACCAAATTCTGTTGCTGAAGCAGAGAGATTGCACCTAGCAAGTAAATGGTGTAAAGCAAACAGAAGTTTTTACCTAGCAACCACACATTCAGCATACCTAATGAGAGATTATACCTAGCAAGTAAATGGTGTAAAGCAAATAGACTTTTTTACCTAGTAACCGCACATCTTGTATACCTGATAAGAGAAAATGCATGTACAGTATTGCTGATATTGAAAAAAAATTACCCAAGAAAGAAAAGTCTACAGAGATGCCTGTGAGAGCTACGACCTCTACTAGCAAAATATGCCCATCTGTAGGACTACCACAATTGGGGGTTCTAGCAAATACAGTGGCAACAGCTGCAATAGCGCCTCCTGAGGTCAGGAAGAAAATTACACCTGATAGCCTAATAATGGAGGACAAGATGAAGCGTTCCTGTAATGAACCCTACCCCACAGAAGAGTGGCCCTTCCAGTCAATAAAGAGGAAGACATCTCTTACGGGGAACCCAAACCGAGTCACACTCACAAAACAACCCAAGAATGGTGGGGGTGCCTGAACTCGGCACAAACAGAAAAGACCGCCCTCTATGATGACGAATATGGTCAACAAGAGAAAGAGCTGGAGCAGCAGATCACCCAATATTTCTGTCAGCTAAAGCAACTGCAAGAAAAGCCTGGCGTATATAATGAAGCTGCTAAAGTATCAAATAAAGAAGGAGACCCCAGTATTCCTGATGGGACGGAGTCATCCAAAACAAAAAAAGCGGAAAAAGAAAAAGAAAAGCGGTTCTTCACTTACCGTGGAAGGAACAGACACATCCGCAGACCCTGTGGAGGTAAAAGGGGACTAGTTGCCCTGCAGCCTAGAGAAAATTGAGAATTCGTCCTGCGGTTAACCGAATATCCAGAGGGCCCAAGGCAGAAGTTGTGTACCCCAAAGAAGTGTCTGTCCGGTGCCAACAGTGAGGAACTCTCAACCAACCATCCCAGGGAAGTGGAGCCGGAACCAGTGAGTGACGATCCCTTGACCAGCCCTGAAGATGCCTTGAAAAATGCCAGGCATGACTGTGATATGCTCCGTGAACAATTGAAACAAAAGGAAGATGGTTACACAGAGCTACAGAAAAATAACGTGAAGCTTCAGGAATATGTGCTTGCAATGTACTCTTTAGCCAGGACAGAATTGGACGATCTCAAGACTGAGCTAGATACTGCAAATGCTACTATTTCCACCATGAATGAAAAGCAGAGCCAATCTGATAAAATGGTGGCTACGCTAAAGCGGAAGTATGAGGAGGCACTGAAGCAGATGACAGTCTTCCAGCAAGAGGTTCACACTCTTCGCATAGAGCTGAATGCCTCACAACAGGAGGTCAACAGTGTCCGGATAGAGGTGGACATATCTCAGAAAGAGGTTCAGACACTCCACAGAGCACTGGATGCCTCACATCATGAGACCAACCGCTGCCGCACAGACCTGGAAGTTTCCAGAAAGGAACTACACAGTCTCACTGAGGAGCTGGACATTTCTAAAGAAACGATTGCCAATCTTGATACAGATCTCAAAGTCTCTCAGAAGGAGCTTCAGACCCTCAACCTAGAGAAGGAAGTCTCACGCCAGGAGATTGTCATTCTCAAAGCAGATGTGCGTAAATGGAAGGAGGACTGCAAAGAGGCCCTGAAGAATACAGAGACTGAAAAAGGAGAAAATTCAAGATTAAAAGAAGAAAACTTAAAACTGAAAGAAGAACATTTTCAGTTGACAGGCGAAGTCAAGGAAAAGTTTGAAGCAGAGCACCGACTGCAGAACCAACTGCAAGGTCTGCATACACACCTCCAGTATGCTGAGGAGAAGCAGCAAACGCTGCAGGAAGAAAAGCTGCAGGCTGCTAAAGAGGTACAAGCACTGCAGGAATGTCTGAATACCCAGTACCTCCCCACAGAGCAGTATGAGGAGCTAAAGGCCACGCTGCATGTCACCAGAGCATCATTGGAGGCGGAGCTTCGATACCAGGTGACTCTGTATGAGAGGGAGCGTGAGAAGGCTCAGAAACTGGAGCAAGAGCTGGAGAGACAGAGAGACTGTTCCATTCCCTTGAGTCAGTACACAAAGGAGAAAACAGACGCAGCGGCAACCTTGACGACAAAAATTACAGAGCTCCAGAATATGAAGGAGACACTGATACAGACTCAGAGAAAGCAAAGTGCGCAGATAAATTCTCTGAGAAGAGACTTGCAAGATGCACTCAAAAACCAGGGATTTCTCGCGGATGAGATTACAGTCCTACAAGGACAAGTATTGACCCTGACTAAGCGTCAGTATCCCACAGCCTCAAAAACCCATGAAGAGAAGGGTACAGTGAGAGCTGGGAATACCGCTCATCTGAAAGACAAGGTTGCAAAATTTGAACCACCTAAACAAGCACTAGCAAAACCTTCAGCCACCCAGCAGGCAACAAAAGAAGGTACACGTGCTGAATTAAAACCAGAAGAATCCTTAGCTGATAAAGCTGAAAAGATGGGATATTCTCTGGAAGTGGGTGTGGAATTGCAGCTTAATCTCAAAGAGGCTGAACTAGCAACCCCATTGAGTGGGAAAAGGGCAGAGCGACAGCTTCAAGAGCGGAAAACTCAAAGGGCTGTTTTTAAACGCTCTGCAACTGCTGCCATACAGTATGCCTACAATAAGACGAGCACCCGACGCGAGGGAAATCTCATGACCGCGCACGTAGAAAAAAGATTATACTTGGAAAAAGTCCTCCTCGAGCGACTGAGGGGTGCTGATCTCAAACACCTTCAGGAGAAGACACGAATAAACTGGAGAAAGGGCTCCAATCCCAGCAGGACTGAGGGTTCTCTTCCTCCATCCACTCTCATTCAAGTCACAGAGATATCTAGAATGAGAGTGGAATGATGGGCTTTGGCCGTGGCAAGCCCGAGCTTCCCACAAACAGGGGAGGTATGTAACAGGGGAGTAATCCCTGTTCAAGTAATGTGCCTTTAATCTAGCAGTGTGGTGGTTAACTGCTGGTAGTCAATTAACAAACACCACCTGCCTGATTTAGATTGCTTACAAAAGCCTGTCTGTTGATACAGGAAGTGACTCCTTAGCTCACTTGTGAGCTGAACTTTGGAGACAGAGCAGAGGTTCTTGAGTCTCCCAGGAGAGACTGACCAAGAGAACACAGATCTCTGGAGCTGACAAATAAGACTTCTAAACCTGGATGCTGACATTTTCTGTGCACACACGGGTGCAGTTCCAGGAGAGCAGAGAAGCTTACTCTACAGCAGCTAACAGATAAGACTTTTATTAACAAGACTTTTTATATCTGTTCATTTCATGCTATGTGTTTGGGGCTGGGAGACATGCTTATCTAAGGGAGTTGTGAATTAATTGCATAGTATTCACTAGAAATACTCCCAAGTGAATAGAAGCTGTGTTTGGATTGTTTCCTGATGTTAAGGAAAAGGCACAATAAAGCCTCGTTATAATTTCACCTTATAAAGTCTCCAATTGTGTACCTCTGTGAGCGTCCGTCTACACCCCATTTCATCCATGACATTTCTCGAGCCCCCCCCCCCTGCCTGATGTAATCAAACTCTCATGACGTCAGTGCATGTGAGCTGGTTCAGCCAATGAGGGTGAACCAGCTTTGTGTTGGCCCCGCCACGTGTCTACAAAAAAAGTATTTATAACACAAATTACATCACTTAAAAATAAAAATTATGATATTTGTCTCATAGCGTCCCCATTTATGCTGTATTATTCATCTCTCTCTTCCCGCCACATTAGGACTTCTCAGGACCTCTCTCCCCTCTTCCAGGGTCTCACACTCCTCTCCCAGTCTCTCCCTCTCCCAGTATTTCTCACTCCCCCTCCAGTGTCTCTCTATCCCACCCCTCAGTGTCTCCCCCTCCCTCCCCCACTCTCTCTTTCCCTTCCCCCAGTGTGTGTCACTCTCTCTTTCTCCCTCCCCCTAGTGTCTCTCCCCCTCCCCCCAGTGTCTCTCACACTTTCCCTCCAGCCATTGTGTGTCTCTTCCTCCCATCAGTGTCCCTCCCTCCCCCCCAGGGTCCCTCCCTCCCCCCAGTGTCTCTCACTCTCCCTCCAAACCATTATCTCTCCCCCCAGCCATTGTCTCTCCCTTCCCCCGGTGTTTCTCTCACACTCTCCCTCCAGCCATTGTGTCTCTTTCTCCCTCCCACCAGAGTCTCTCTCCTTCCCTCCACTGTCTCTCTCATCCCCATGTCTCTCTTTCACCCCCCACTCTCTCTTTCCCTCCCTCCAGTGTGTTTCTCTCTCTCTTTCTCCATCCCCTAGTGTCTCTCTCCCTCCCCCCAGTGTCTCTCACACTCTCCCTCCAGCCATTGTATCTCTTCCTCCTACCAGTGTCCCTCCCTCCCCCCAGTGTCTCTCACTGTCTCCCTCCCCCCCATTGTCTCCCCCTCCATCCATTGTCTCTCCCTCCCGACATTGTGTCTCTCTTTCCCTCCCGCCAGTGTCTCTCTCATCCCAATGTCTCTCTTTCACACCCCCATGTCTCTCTTTCACCCCCCCACGTATCTCTTTCACGCCCTTCCCATGTAGCTCTTCCACCCCCTCCCCATGTCACACTGTCACACTCACACTCTCCCCCCCCTCCCCATCTCACACTCTCACACCTCTCCCCATATCACACTCTCACCCCCACACTCTCACCCCCCTCACACTCTCACCCCCCCACACTCTCACCCCATCTCACACTCTCACACTCTCACCCCCCTCCCCATGTCACACTGTCACAATCACTCTCACCCCCCTCCCCATGACACACTGTCACACTCACACACTCACCCCCCTCCCAATGTCACACTCACACACTCCCCCCCCCCCTCCACACACTCTCAATCTCTCCCCCCTCCCATGCCACACTCTCACCCCCCTCCCCATGTCACACTCTCACACTCTGATCCCCCTCCCCATGTCACACTGTCACACACTCTCACCCTCCTCCCCATGTCACACTGTCACATTCACACTCTCACCCCCACTCCCCATCTCACACTCTCACCCCTCCTCCTCATGTCACACTCTCACACCCCTCCCCATGTCACACTCTCACCCCCCACACTTTCACCCCCCCTCCCACATTCTCACACTCTCACCCCCCCCCCACTCTCACCCCCCTACCCATCTCACACTCACCCCCTCCCCATGTCACACTCTCATCCCCCCCACACTCTCACAGTCTCACCCCCCACACTCCCCCCCCCCATCCCATTTCACACTCTCACACACTAACACTCTCACTCCTCCCATGTCCAACTCACTCTCACCCCCTCTCCCCATGTCACACTGTCACCACCCTCCCATTTCACACTCACACTCACACCCCCCTCCCCATGTCCCACTCTCACACTCATGCCCCCTCCCCATGTACCACTCTCATCACACTCTTACACCCCTCCCCATGTCACATATCACCATGTCACACTCTCACACTCACCACCCCTCCCCATGTCACAATCTCACACTCACTCCCCCTCCCCATGTCCCACTCTCACACTCAACCCCTCCCCATGTCCCACTCTGATAACTCTCTCACACTCACCCCCTCCCCATGTCCCACTCTCATTACACTCTCATTACCCACTCTCATTACACTCTCATTACACTCTCACACTCACCCCCCCTCTCCATATCACACTTTCATACTCACCCCACCTCCCCATGTCACACTCACACTCTCACCACGCTGATGCAAAAACGAGGTGCTGCAGGAGCTGTGTAGCACAGCGCCACAAAATGGCCGAAATAGAAATTGCAGCTAGAGACTGCTTTCTATCTGCTCCTGGCAAAATCGCTGCCTGCTGCTTGCACCCCCCCCCCCCCCAAACAATCTTGTGCCCCCCCCCCATTGGGGCGCACCCCCCAGTCTGCACACTGCTGGCCTAGGTAGCCACAGTGACAATCAATGAATTTAACGGCAAGGTCCTTCCGCTACTGTGACAAACTATTTAATAAATACTGCGAACAAACAGCATTTTATTTCCATCCACCCATCCACCCATTATTTTCTTTTAACTTTTGGTTCTTGTTTATATATATTTTATCATTAATAATATTTCTAAACATAGTTTCCACTTTCCATAAACAATTACTTAATAACTAAACTTTCACCCATTTCCCCCATTTTTGTAAGGGGAGAAGGAAGGATTTTACCACCTGTACAGATCCAGGAACAGTACAAATTTGACTTCATCACTTCTTATTTCCTCTTTGTGCTCCTCCCATATATACCACACTGTTTTATAAATATGGGTCACATTATTTACTAAGCTGTGTTACTTCATAGGAAACCTGCCAACATTGCTTAGTGTACATAATATGGACATTTACGTCTTGTGACCCTGGAGGTAGTCATGTAGCAAATATGGCCCATTCATTTGAATGAGCCATGAGATGTCTTAAAGCATAGACGGTGCCTTATAGAGTAGCATTTTCACTAAATATGGCCCACTATCTTTTGGTCAACAGTGAATAACAAAATACAACAGTGAATATTGACATTGCTTGACATGAGAATGACATTGCATTTCATTCACATCTGTAAACTAGGGACTCTGTGCAACTGCATATATTGTTTTTACCTTTTGTATAACTATACAAAGGCCTCTGACAGGAAGGAGCATTTTAGCTGTTAACTTTAAACCCTTCCTGAGTAGATTATCTGCTAACTCAATCTGCAGTCTTTTTATACACAATGAAGTACTTAATCCACCTTTCGCTAAAATCACCCTCCAATTTACTGCATACGGGTTTAATAATTAAGATGGCCACTTTTCATTTTCCCTCCAGACACCATACTTCTGGTACAGTAGGGTTTAAATGATCACCTCAAATTTACGGACCGGTACATCTGTTCATTGTGTGATTGCAACATTTGTTTCAAAAGCATACAAGTGACATACTGTATTTGGAACTGACATGTAAATCTTAATGTATTTTTCTTGTCACTAATTTAAATGTATGCTCTAGGGCAGATAATTGTTTAAATGTAATTGTTTGAATATAGTTTGTCAAAAGTAATTGGGCAAACATGCACACTTCTGTAAAATTGGAAAAGGAAAATGTATTATTGCAAGAACAATTTCCACATCAAATAAATCTTTAAAAATAGTACATTCAAAAAATGATGCCATAAAAAAGTCATAATACATACAAAGAGATGAATATACAATGGCCTTCCCAAAGGGTATATAAATTGTTGTTTGTATTTAAGTCCATGTCCATTATTGTGCTTGTAGGTAGATGTCCATACACAAGATGTTTCCACAGTACATAGTTACATAGTTACAGAGTAGATGAGGTTGAAAAAAGACTTCCGTCCATCAAGTTCAACCTATGCGAAATTTAGACAACAGATATTTTATCATATATCTACAGTGGCGACAGATCTTATTCTCACACTTCCCGCACGGCAGGATGCGTGCGGGAAGCGTGGTGACGCTGCTTGTCGCGGCGTCACTGTGACGTCACTATCACGTGCGCGCCCGGCTTCCCCGGCTTCCCCGACACCCCTGGAGTTTGAAGTGAGGTAAGCGGGGGTGCGGGGAAGCAGAGGGGCAGAGCAGGAGCCGGGTTCGGGTCGGGAAGGGGGGCTAAAATGCGAGCGGAGTGGAGGGGGGTGTGCGGAGGAATATGCGGCGGCGCGCGGTCTAGACCCGGCGCCAGCCGGAGTAAATCCCGACCTGCCGCCGGCAAAAGTTGCAATAAAAGCTGCCGCTGCTGTATACTTATTGATCCAGAGGAAGGCAAACAAAACCCCAGAGTCATATCATCCAATGATATCTCATAAGGGGGGAAATAAATTCCTTCCTGACTCCAAGAATTGACAATCGGATTAATCCCTGGATGAAAACCCTTCCCATGTGTACTTATTTGGTATATCCCTGTATACCTTTCCTATCTAAAAAGATGTCCAACCTTTTTTTAACTAATCTATTGTATCTGCCATCACAGTCTCCATGGGTAATGAATTCCACATTTTAACTGCCCTTACTGTAAAGAACCCTTTCCTTTGTTGCTGGTGAAATCTCCTTTCCTCCAACCTTATGGGATGCCCCGAGTCCTTTGTACTGCCCGTGGGATGAATACTGTAGTTCATTTGAAAGCTCCTTGTATTGTCCCCAAATATATTTGTATTTAGTTATCATATCCCCTCTTAGACGCCTCTTTTCTAATGTAAATAAATCTAATTTAGCTAGTCTCTCCTCATAAGTTAGATTTTCCATCACCTTTATTAATTTGGTGGCTCTTCTCTGCACTCTCTCTAGTTCCATAATGTCTTTTCTTAGGATTGGTGCCCAAAATTGTACTCCATTTTCAAGGTGTGGTCTTACTAATGCTTTGTAAAGGGGCATAATTATGTTTACTTCCCTTCCATTCATTGACCGTTTGATGCAAGATAAGTTCTTGTTTGCCTTTGCAGCTACTGCATGACTTTGGGCACTATTGCTAAGCCTGTTGTCTACAAGCACTTCTAAATCCTTCTCCATCAAGGATTCCCCCAATGTATCCCCATTTAATTTCTAATTTGCCTTTTTATTCTTGCATCCCAAATGCATAATCTTACATTTATCTGTATTAAACCTCATCTACCATTTACCTGCCCACGTTTCCAGTCTCTCCAAGCCCTTCTGATGAGAAATTACATCCTGCTCTGATTCTATTACCTTACACAATTTAGTATCGTCAGCAAAGATGGAGACTTTGCTCTCGATGCCAACCTCAAGGTCATAAATAAACAAGTTAAAAAGCAGGGGTCCCAGTACCGATCTCTGAGGTACTCCACTCACGACTTTATCCAAACCTGAAAAAGTTCCATTTATGACAACCCTCTGTTGTCTGTCCTTTAACCAATTTTCAATCCAGGTGCATATATTATTACTGAATCCAATTTTCTTTATTTTGTACACAAACCTCTTGTCTGAAACCGTATCAAAAGCCTTTGCAAAATCTAAGTAGACCACATCAACTGCATTACCCTGGTCTTAATTCTTACTTATCGCCTCAAAGAAACAAATAAGGTTAGTTTGGCATGATCTATCCTTCATAAATCCATGCTGACTATTACTAATAATTTTGTTTTCCATTAGGTATTCCTGAATATTATCCCGTATTAAACCTTCAAGTAGTTTCCCCACTATTGAAGTCAGGCTTAAAGGTCTGTAATTCCCCGGTTGTGATCTAGCTCCCTTTTTAAATGTAGACACCACATCTGCTTTACGCCAATCTTGTGGTACTGAGCCTGTGGAAATGGAGTCATTGAATTTTAAATATAATGGATTGGCTGTTACTGAGCTTAACTCCTTGTGAACTCTTGGATGTATGCCATCGGGGCCAAGTGCCTTATTTACTTTATTTTTTTTCAAGTTGCTTATGAACTTCTTCCTCAGTTAACCAATTGTTCATTAATATGGAGGTTGTGCTTCCTCCTGCGACACTACTATTGATCTTGATTTCTCCCTGGTAAACACAGAGGCAAAGAATTTGTTTAATACCTCTGCTTTTTCCTTATCTCCAATAATCAGCCTACCCATCTCACACTGAAAGGGTCCTATATTTTCTTTTCTCATTTTTTTGTTGTTAAGGTACTTAAAGAACTTTTTAGGGTTGACCTTACTTTCTATTGCAAACCTTTTTTCATTATCCATTTTTGCTAATTTGATTGCCCTTTTGCAATTTTTGTTACATTCCTTATTATTCTGATACGATGTCTCCATCCCTTCTGACTTAAAGAATCTAAACGCCTTCCTCTTCTTGTCCATTTCCTCCCCTACCTGTTTATTTAGCCACATTGGTTTTGACTTATTCCTTTTATACTTATTACCAACGGGTATACACTGATAAGTATACTTTTCTAACAATGTTTAAAAGACTGCCCATTTATCTTCTACATTTTTCCCTGCAAAAACATCATCCCAGTTTATTACTTGTAGATTAGACCTCAGTTTATTAAAATCTACCTTTCTAAAGTTTAAGGTCTTTGTTGAACCCAAGTAATCTGTTTTTTGATAATTTATTTCAAAAGAGACCATGTTATGATCACTGTTACCCAAATGTTCCAGGACTTGAATATTTGTTATTACTTCTACATTGTTTGATATGGCCAAATCCAGTACTGCCCCTCTCCTGGTTGGTTCCTCAATAATTTGGGTCATATAATGGTCTTTAAGCACCACAAAAACCTGTTTCCTTTTGTTGTAAAGCTAATCTCATTGCCCCAGTCTATGTTTGGATAATTAAAATCCCCCATTAGTAAAAAGTATTTTTGCTTCCTCAATCTCACAGATATTTGGTGGTTTATAGCATATTCCCACACACATTTTCTTTATACTTTTACCTCCACTGCTAATTGCTATCCACAAAGTCTCTACATTTTCATCATTCCCTTCATAAACATCATCCCTTATAATAGGTTTTAGATCCGGTTTAACATATAAACATACTCCACCTCCCTTATTTGTTCGATCCTTCCAAAAAAGGGAATAACCCTCTAAATTAACTGTCCAGTGATGAGTTTCATGAGTTTCATCCCACCATGTTTCAGTAATGCCTATGATATCATATTGCTCCCTTGCAGCTATTAATTCAAGCTCCCCCATTTTATCTGTCAGGTTTCTTGCATTAGCAAGCATGCATTTCAGTTTTATTCAGCCTGTAATATTAAAGATGCAATTTTTTTTATTATAGTTTGTTAAAACAAAACTTGTAATTATAACAGTTGACTAGTAGCTACCGAATGTGTTTCCGAAACAAAATCTTCAATTGCTGTGCCCCCATTTTAATATATAAGAAATTAGGAAATCACTATTGCCACTTTTCTCTGAATTGATTCCTATGAGATTTCCTTCAGTGCTGTTTTTTCACTCTTCTTTAGGAGTTAAACACTGTAAGCTTAATTTTGATTTGCCTTTTAACTACAGCCAATTCTTACCTACTGTACTAGAGGATTGAGGCCAAATATCATAGTCCCATTGGAGCCAGTCATTGGACAGTAGCAGATTAAACTTTTTTAGTACATTTCTTTCAGAAGCATATTGCCCCATATATAAGAAACTTGCTTAATTTTTTTAGAAGTTATCACATATTAATAATATACTGTACTACATAACCCTGAGGAAGTGACTTTTCACGAAACAAGTAGGGTTATAGGTGAAAGCATTCACCACAGCTGATCCTGGGACACGTGACTGAGCTAAGCTGGGTGGAGAGGACCAATCACTTCCGAGTCGCGTGTGCAGTCAAAGCGGACCGTGAGGACAGTACAGGAGGCATTACAACATCCATGCGGGTGACGTCTACATGAGTGCCCTGGACGGACACTGTCAACAGCTGTCTGAAGCTAGCCACATTGGATAGAGAGTATCCCAAATGCTCTTTTAAATCCTACATGTCGTAGGTAGGATTCCAATTTTTCTTATTGGCGGAGTAGCAGTGTCATATGTTCCCTGTGATCCAGACATATGTCCGTTTTAACTATTTTATTAAAAAAAAATTCTAACTTATCATTAGGTGTTGTTTAGTTTTTTTGTTGGTTAGGTTGTTGCGGTTTGTCAGTTTGTCAGTGTTAGTATTGTCATACCAATCAGTTTGTAGCAGTATACACATGATTTTTTATGTGTTTACATTCATATGTCCTGAGAACGTCTCGGTGGTACATTTGAAGGTTTCTGGATCATCCAGACTGGACATTATCATATGGCCAGATTGCACTATTTGATATCTGGACATTGTTTCAGGCGCCGGATTATATCTTTTATGTATTATCTTGTTTGATCTGTATCGGTCAGTATTTCCAGACAGCCTTACTTATATGTATACATTTTTTGGTTACATATCACAGTGTATTTGTAACACTAATTAGTATTATAGAGCATTAGCTATCGCACTTTCCTTTTTTTTGCACATATTAATAATATTACATGGTTTTTGATAAATCATCCATTTGGTTTAAAAATATTTTTTTCGTGCCAACCCCCTTTCAGAAACAGAAACCCACAAAGAGGGGTTCCCTGAGTCAGTAACATTAGTTGCCAATGGCATCTTTAACTTATCCTCCTTAAATATAGACCGACCTCTTTTTGAAGTGTTGAAAAAGGGTCTAGCGTTTGCCCCTACAAGGGATTCCAACGAATTTGATCTCTTTATTGACCTACAAAAATATTTGAGGAAATTAACTCTGCATCGTCACTTCAGTAATATAATTACTATACCAGCTACATTAGACTCTTGTCCTTTGGATGATCCTGTTCAAAATGACATAGATCAATTGGCCACTATTGAAGATCTAGAGGCATTACTAAGAGATAGTGATCCTGATTTTGTCAATTTTAGGAGCTATCTACATACAGGATTTAAACCAAAATCAGTGTTTTTTCCTTACGCTTCTAAAGGACAACATATTGAGCTGTTTGGGAAATTGGTTGAACATGATCTAAAAGAATTATGTAGAAAAAAGTCTAATGGACTTGGGAAGAGCAAAGAAGTATAAAGAAATTAAAATCAAACCCAGACATTGTTTTAAGATCAGCAGATAACAGGTGGTGGAATAGTTTTCTTAAATATAGAGGACTATTTCCAAGAGGCCTACCGTCTTTGATGGACCACACTTCATACATTACACTAAAGAGAGATCCCACAAGGGAATATTTAGGACTTATAAAAACACATCTTAATAAGGCCTTGGATATTGGAATTGATTCCAGACCAGAATATGATTTTCTGCTGATTGAGACTCCCACTGTCCCTATCTTTTATTATATTCCCAAGATGCACAAATCACTCACTTCCCCACCAGGACGTCCCATTATCTCAGGGATCAATTCCCTCACTTCTAATTTGTCTGTATATGTTGATTTTTATTTACAATCACTTGTCACTACACTTCCCTCTCACTTAAAAGACACCACAATGGTTTTACAGGTTCTGAACGACTTTATTTGGCATGAAGATTATCGTTTGGCCACATTAGACGTTCAGGCCTTATACACGAGTATCCCTCACCAAAAAGGAGTAGAGGCAGTTAGGCACTTTTTGATGACACCACAAAATTTATCTATATCACAGATTGAATTTAGTCTCACTTCTATACAATTTATTTTGAGTCACAATTATTTTATGTTCGATTCAATATATTTTTTACAAACCTTGGGGACGGCGATGGGAACTACATTTGCCCCATCGTTCGCCAATTTATACATGGGACAGTGGGAGCCCCTTATGGTTGTTGGATGTCCTCCTCCACAGCTCAAACTGTGGAGGAGGTACATTGATGACATCATCATTGTCTGGGAGGGAAGTGAAGAGTCATATCTTGACTTTGTCTCTCTCCTGAATGTAAATGAATTTAATTTAAAATTTTGTGGTGAAAATAGTAATGTTAGCATTCATTTTCTTGATTTGGAGATTTACATTGCAGCCAATACAATTCAAACTAGAACCCACTTCAAAGTTACACATGTTAATTCATATTTAGATCCCTTCAGTTGTCATGATAAAAGATGGGTTCAGAATAATCCGTTCAATCAGTTTTTGAGAATAAAAAGGAATGATTCTAAGACCAAGGATTTCGATGAACAATCTTTATTCCTTAAAAAAAGATTTCTTGCTAAAAAATACAATGAGGACTTGATAGATTCCTCATTAGCAAGGACGGAAAAAATCCAACGGGAATCTTTGCTCAAATATCATCATGAAAAATTAAAATGGGTTAATAAGAAAAAGGATGTTATACCTCCTTTCATTACTCAATTCAGTGGGGCACATAGTAATATCAAAAAAGTGTTACGTAAACATTGGAGTGTACTTAAAATGGACCCCATATTGGGACCCCATTTGAAATCACAACCTGGTATAGTCTTTAAGCGTGCACCTAATTTGAAAAGCCTACTGGCTCCAAGTCAGGTTGTTAGAAACAACAAATCCTCTGGGGATATGAAAACACGCCTAGGGATTGTAGGCACATATAAGTGCGGCAAATGTAAGGCGTGCAATCATATCACAAAAGATAAATCTGTTACATCTTCTGCTACCAATCATGTTTATAACACTAAAAGCTTCATTAATTGTCTTACCACGCATGTGGTCTATGTTTTACAGTGCAGTTGCAACTTACAGTACATTGGTAAGACTAAGAGACCATTTAAAATGCGCATGCTGGAACACTTGAGAAATGTTAAAAACATACCAAAAACTTTAGCGAAAGGTATGCCTCTTACTCCCCTATTAAAGCACTTTAAAGAAGTTTATAACAATGACCCCAGTTGTATTAGATTTAAGGGATTGGAATGTGTACTATTCAATATCAGACACGGCAATAGAGAGCTTAACCTATTAAAACGAGAACAATATTGGATTTACACATTTCAAACTAGGTACCCTACTGGTTTTAATGAGTTAATTGAACTTACTCCGTTTCTAAAATAAATATGTAATGTGCATGTAATGTTCATGTAGTAACTGTGCTTAATGTATATGTTTTTCTTTTAGAAATTCTGATTATGAATATATTCACTTATATGTTATAGACTATGCATGTTTGGTATATAACATGCTTTATATCTAAGTTCAGTAGTGAATGAGTTAATCAACAAACATTCCAGTGATCTCTTTTGGATGTAATGTCTAGATACGTTGTCGATACTGTATATATATATGTTGTTCTAACTGATTTTTTGCTCTATTCTACAGTAGCTGATTTTGGTAGGAACTGCTGCCCTTATGGGATTATAGATATCCTTCGGGAGGACACATACGTCTGGTACCCAATATATTATAATTCACAGCCTGGTATTTGATTGGCTGGGGTTTATGTAAATACGCGTACGTGACCTTGTACATGAACTCCTGATGAAGCACATAGTACGAAACGCGTAGAGGTCACGACAGGTCACTCTGCGCGTATTCTGACAGGCTGAGACGGCGTTTGCAGGGAGCTCCGGCAGTGGTTAGATCTCTGTGGTGGCGTGGTCCGGATCCTTATACGTTCGCCGCGGAACCCGCTCTGTACTTCAGTGTAAGTCTCTGTCTCCCCCTGTCAGCCTCAGGCAGCTGTTTAGCTATAATTTTAGTTATATTCAGGATTAATTTATCCCGTTTTATTGAACACTGTCTCCTTTTTATTATTTTATATACCGTGTGTTATGTTGTTTGTGGATTTAGCTTAATTAGTCAGATTTGATTAATCATATGGCTTGTGTTCATTGTAACCAAACCTAGATCTGTGACGCATATGTACTGAGGTGGGTTGGATCACCTCGGTTAATTTTTATTTTTATTAATAAATAATTTACTACTTTTTAATCTCTGGTGCGCATTGTGTGCATTTTTTCTTTCCTTAAATGAGTAATATCTCATACATTTGGGCTAGAATATTTACATCCTAATGACTCACTTCCTACCTCTCTTTATTGAGCCCTTTATTTAACTTTCCTTGTTTTCCTCCAGGACTTAATACTAGCTCTTTCCTGGAATGGAAAGCTAATAATATGTGTTGGACCTGGTCTCCGGCAGCTCGCTTCCTCCTTTTTAAAGTTTTTCGATTCAAATATATAATATATATGGGAGAACATTGGAGATAATTGGAAGTGAGACATTTTGCTCAATCAATTATGTCAGGAGAGAAGACACAAGTGAGGAAAACGCCATTTGACATTTTTTACATGAATAGTATTACAATGGCTCATGGGGTCTCATCGATCTATAACATTTTACTATCAATCACAGATCCTAGCAAGGCAAGTTATGCTATTAACTGGGAAAGGGATCTTGGGGTTGAGTTTTCAACTGAGAAAAAAGGGAATTATATGGGAACAAATAATGTCCAAGCGCATCAATATGTGTATATAATTGATTATAAATAACGAAATAAAGTAGTGAGAAAACCACACAGTGAAAAATTATAGTTAACACATCCAATGTAGTGTGTATTAACCCTTGTGTATGAGTGATGAAATCTATAAACACCACAAACTACAAAGTGTACTGTAGTATCAAGAGAAAACTTCCCTTAGGAATGTAGGGTCTGCTGCTCTCTGAAGAAATACTGGGGTCAGGAAAACACCAGCTAGACAAGGATACAAAAAAGAAAGCGCAAAACCCTCATAGTGTAGTGATTAAAGAATGAAATATTTATAAAAAGGATTGTATGCACGTACATAAAGAATAATAAAAACGGGCATGTAGGTATATTAACCAGTATGGACCAGGTGCTCCTATGGCTGCTGCATGAATTCTGCAAAGGCTGACCACTTACTGTAGCTGCTCCGATTTTGCAAGGTGATTAACCTCCACCGAATCACTCAGGTAAGTAGTAGTTCTTTCACCCCAGATCACTTCCCATCCTCATCTGCATATCTGTAGAAGGAAGGAGAGCAGGAAAACATGGTCTTTAGTATGGCTCACACTGTCAGAAGCCAAACCACCGTCTCCTCGTCCGATCCTCATGTGTTCCAGCTGGATGCTGTTCCACTCAGTACTCCCCTGTCACAAGCAGGAGAGGGAGAAGTTCACACACATTGATTGGCTCAGGCGATGTCATACGCTATAGCAGTACACAGCCAGGGATACAATCAGCAAAACTGCAGCTATTAGGTGCACCTTATGATGGATTTTTGGGTCCAAGAAAGTCCAGAAAATAGCTTAAATGAGCTTGGAGAGGCTAATATAATATTAGGACACCTAACAAAACAAATCCAACACGTATCGTGACGCAAGGTCACTTCAGGTAAAACCTAGTCTAGGTGAATTGAGTGTGAGGATAGGGACAGTGAGTTTGTAAAGAGGGGGAGAATGAGTGTGTAATGAGGGGGGATTGAATGTATGAAGAGATGGAAATTAAGTGTAGGAGGAGAAGGAGATTGAGTGTGAGCAGGGGATGATTAAGTGTGGAAAGAGGGGGATTGAGTGTGTTAGAAGAGGGGGGAATTGAGTGTGTGAGAAGGTGGGGATTTGAGTGTGTGAGGAGGGGGTAATTGAGTGTGTGAGAACATGGAGATTGAGTGTGTGAGGAGAGGGAATTGAGTGTGAGGAGGTGAGATTGAGTGTGTGAGAAGGGGGAGATTGAATGTGTGAGGGGGGAGAGATTGAGTGTGTGAGGAGAGGGGGATTGAGTTTGTGAAAAGAGGGGGATTGAGTGAGTGAGGGGGGAGAATTGAGTGTGCATAGGGGGATTCAGTGTTTGAGGAGGGGGAGATTGAGTGTGTGAGAAGGGTGATTGAGTGTGTGAGTAGGGGAAGATTGAATGGGGGAGGAGGGGAGATTGAATGTTTTAGGAGGGGAGATAGAATGTGTGAGGAGGTGGAGATTTTTTGAGGAGGGAGGATTGAGTGTGAGAGGAGTGGGAGACTGAGTGTGTGAGGAGGGGGGATTGAGTGGGTAAACAGAAAGAGATTGAATGTGTGAGGAGGAAGAGATTGAGTGTTTGATTATGGGGGATTGAGTGTGTCAGGAGGGGGAATTGAGTGTATGTGGAGAGAGGATTGAGTTTGTTTGGAGGGAGGATTGAATGTGTGGGGAAGGGGGATTGATTGTGTGGGGAGGGGGGGGGTTGAATGTGTTGGAGGGGGAGATTGAAAGTGTGAGGAAGGGGGATTGATGTGTGAGGAGGGGGGGATTGAATGTTTGAGGAGCGGGAGATTTAATGTGTGAGAAGGGGAGATTGCGTGTGTAAATAGGAAGCGATTAAGTGTGTGAGGAGGAGGATTTAGTGTATGAGGAGGGGGGATTGAGTGTGTGAGAAGGAAGGGATTGAGTGTGTGAGGAAGAGGAGGAGATTAAATGAGTTGGGAGGAGAGGGGATTGACTGTGTGAGGAGAGGAGATTGAGTGTGTCAGGAGGGGGAAATTGAGTGTGTTAGGAGGGGGGATTGAATGTATGAGGAGGGGGAGATTGTGTGTGAGGAGGGGTATTGAGTGTGTGAAAAGAGGGATTGTGTGTGTAAGGAGGGTGCATTCAGTGTGAGGAGGGGTGTTGCGTGTGTGGGAAGAGGGGCGATAGAGTGTGTGAGGAGGGGCAGATTGAATGCGTGAGGAGCAGGGTTTGAGTGTGTGAGGAGGGAGATTGAGTGTGTGCGGAGGGAGATTGAGTCTATGAGGAGGGGGATTGAGTGAGGACTGGAGAGAGGGAGGAGGGGGGTGTGAGAGAGGATGGAGATTGAGTGAGAGAGGAGGGGATGTGGAAGGATAGATATAGAGGGTGGAATATGAGGGGTGGGAGTGTGATAAGTGCAGAGGGTGGCGGCTAGCAAGGCTACCCCAGTGGAGACTACTGTAGGTATAATTGGGGGGCATTAACAAATATGTTTACAGAAGGGCCCAAAAAATTGAGCTACGCCCCCAGTTCCCCTTACATGTCTAAAACGTGAGAGGTAAAGACATTAGGACTTATGCTATGGCCACCATAGGCACTGCTCATTCAATTGTGGTGTAACCAGCCAAAACCTCCCATTGACTTAAAAGAGACCATGATCGGCCGCTTTAGACTACATGGATGTAGCCCCTAAGGGCTGGTGTCAAGAGCCTGCAAAACAGATTGGTAAAGAGTGATCGACTTTAACTACTTATTAGACATACAGTAGATACATCAAGTTTTGTTGTTGGGGAGTACACAAATCAGCACATACTGTAGATATAGCTACAGTACGTGAAACTGCCAACTACACTGGCGACACACTTTATTCGAGCTTGGCTAGTCCCACGAATTCGGGTATACCCGGGTGTATTGAGGTTTGTGACTGTTTTCTGCCCGAGTGCATTGAGTTATTTTCCAAGCAGGGATTGAAGCATTTTATTCCCGCTGGCTGCAATACTGCACAGTATATATATATATACTGCATTACAATTCATGAATTTATGCCATCTGGTAGACACGCGAAGCATTGCAGCCTATTAAATCCTAATCATTATCATTTAACAGATCAGCCGCCCATCAGCCAGGCATGAACCCAGGCTGGGAAGGCAAATGCAACGGGGCTTGTCAGAGGTGAGGAGCGGCGCATTCCAGGTATCTGCCAGGTACATACCGGGTATTTGCTCGAATAAAGTGTGTCGGTGCAGTAATTCAATGAGAGTTATCAGTGCACTAGTTGCTAGCAGTATTGGGATATATGAATGCCTTCTAATACAGTAGAGCATGGTGTTCACAGATTGATAACTATGATATAGATAATGGTGCATAGATTATTAACATGTAATTGGGAGTTGTGGTAGATATAGCATTGTACCAGCAAAAGATCTTTAATGTTAATTTAAAATTCTGTAGTTGAGGAGCAAATGTTACAATCCTAGCAGTTAATATAAAATGGGATGTGTTTCATATAATGCCCGAAGGGCAAAGCTTACGAGGAATTTAGACTTTAGACAATGCAAGGTTTTGTGGCATGTATCTCTCAAATAAGAGATGACGGAGAGGGTCCACCGAGAAGTTTCTATGCACTTTCCAGGGATGAGGTTACATAGTTACATAGTAGATGACGTTTGATATATATTATTTTATTCATACTGTACAGCTCAACCCCATTATAATGCTGTGCTTGGGGTCCAAAGAATCACACCGCGTTATAAGCAGATCACGTTAGAAATAATGTCCAATTGTATGCATTGTACAATAAAGTATTAAAGATACCAATAATCGTCTGGTAAAGTATTCATAAATACAAAAATTGGGAGCCATGCTTGCATTGTGTTATAAGCGGATTCGCGTTGTAACGGATCGCGTTATAACGGGGTTGAGCTGTATATATTTTCTATAAGTAGGACTGCAATCAATATCTAATCAATATATAATCAATATATAGATTCAGCACTCAATAGGTTAAGATGTTTTAAGTTGCTTTTCTCATGAAGGATCTTATGAGCAGTCTGAAACTAATGGTATACAATGTTATCGGTATCAGGGGTGACTTGAAACCGAGTGACAGGATGTATGTATATTATTGATGAGACTTGCTTTGCCCAGTTTCAACTTTCTTTCCCACAGATTGTATTTTGTTGATACTATGTATTCTAACTCATATTCTGACAGGTGTGACCCTGTTCTTATCTTTGTCTTGCATTGCATGTGTCTAGCATGGTGTCCTCCCTAGATTCCTGTATTTTTCTAATATCTGATATATGTCTTTCTTCCCAGCTCTTATGTATGTTTTTCTTAGTTTGTTATCTTCCTGAGAAACCAGTATGTTTAGTCAGCACAAAGCGAGTTAGCTAAGACAAGTGATTTATATCTCTTTGTTCTAAGCCTATTAGAGGGCAGCAGTGGTAAGCATAAAACACGCCTTCTACCTTCAGGTGCTTGATAGAAGTATCTTGTTTATGATGAATTCTTGCTACATAAAATCGCTGAAGCTGATTGAAGAATAATAAAGACTGCTGATTTGAACTGGAAACCTGATTCCTGAGTATTACATCGCAAAGATTTTTCTAACAACGTTGAAAAAAAACGATATCATGTCCATCGAGTTCAACCTACTGTATGTTAAATTTAGACAACAGATTCTTATCCTATGTTTGTATTACAGTATTTTGATCCAGAGAAAAGTAAACAAAAATCCCAGTAAAACATTATCCAATGATGTCTCATAAGGGGATAAAAATAAATTCCTCCCTTACTCCAATAATGGTAATCAGATGTCTCTCCCTGGATCAACATCCTTCCCATGTTTACACATTTGGTATATCCCTGTATACCTTTCCTTTCTAAAATGTTGTCTAACCTTTTTTTCAAGATATCTGCCATCACAGTCTCCATGGATAATAAATTCCAAACTGTAACTGCTCTTACTGTAAAAAAAAAAAAACCTTTACAGCTGCGGCCGCCTTTATCCTAATGCGGCCGTATCGGCGCAACTCTGATAACCGCGGGCAGATGCAGTATTTTTTTTCCCGGAATATGTTGCGGTATTTTAGCACTTGTAAAATAAGCATTTTATTAGCGCTGTCTGCAATACTGCAATACCGTCTAAAAACTCAGGGGGGCGTTCGCGAGCTGTTGTCTTCAATGTCTAATACTTTAGCAGTTCAACCTACAGTACGTCAGTACACAGTCTGCGTGTGCGTGCGCAGTAATTGTAAATTTGCATATTTATACATGCATGTACAGTGCTGTATGTCTCATTTGAACATTGTTGAAATGCATAGGCGTGTACTGTAACAGTATCACATTTCGGCATATACAGCGCTCTCCCCTCGCTCGCCCCCGCACACACAAGCTAATTTACTGCACTGCAGTATTTCAACTTCTTATCTTATCTACAGTGCAGTACACCTCTCCCACATCATTCCTTTGAATGTGTGTCTTTCTGGAATCAATCACATTCCTGCTTGCTAGCTGATGATTACTGCGCATGCGTCTATAACTTCTAAAGCTTGTCATTGTGCTTTTAATCGTCCGTCCCTAGCCGAGCATCACCTCTCTACGCCTGTGTGTAATCCTCTTTGGGATGGGAGCTACAGTACATAGCTGATGATTACTGCGCATGCGTCTATAACCTCACCACTGCTTGCTTGCGAAGTTCAAGAGTGAGTGACCAAAAAAATATATTTTTTTTTCTCGTCATTTTTTATTTTATTTTTCTCCACAAGCCTGCCTAAACCATCTTGATATTAAGATATTCAATCTGTGCTGTAGCTTTTAACTGCGACACTGTGCGTTTGACTGCACATGGTTGATTTGTGTGGTTTTTATGTATTTGGGGGTGTAGGGATCAAATTATAATTATGACCTGCCTTTTGAAAATATGTCATGTCTTTGAACTACAGTACAGCTAATCCTTCATGCAGCTGTACCCTGTACCCCCCTCCCCCACACACACACACACAAGGCTCGTTCAAGGATTTGAACCTCTTATCGACACCTCTCCAGAACCATTCCGTTTCTAAAGCTTGTCATTGTGCTTTTAATCGTCCGTCCCTAGCCGAGCATCACCTCTCTGCACCTGTGTGTAATCCTCTTTGGGAAGGGAGCTACAGTACATAGCTGATGATTACTGCGCATGCATCTATAACTTCACCTCTGCTTGCTTGCGAAGTTCAAGAGTGAGTGACCAAAAAAAAAAAAAAAAATTCTCGTCATTTTTATTTTTTATTTTTTCCACAAGCCTGCCTAAACCATCTTGATATTACGATATTCAATCTGTGCTGTAGCTTTTGACTGCGACACTGTGCGTTTGACTGCACATGGTTGATTTGTGTGTTTTTTTTTATGTATTTGAGGGTGTGGGGATCAAATTATTATGATGACCTGCCTTTTAAAAATATGTCATGTCTTTGAACTACAGTACAGCTAACCCTTCATGCAGCTGTACCCTGTACCCCTCTCCCCCACGCACACACACAAGGCTCGCTCAAGGATTTGAACCTCTTATCGACACCTCTCCAGAACAATTCCGTTTCTAAAGCTTATCATTGTGCTTTTAATCATCCGTCCCTAGTCGAGCATCACCTCTCTGCGCCTGCATGTAATCCTCTTTGGGAAGGGACCTGTACAAAACCATTCATTCATTTTCCTATTGTTGGCTTTGAGTCACCTCTCTGTAATCCTCTTTGGGAAGGGAGCTAGCTGATGATTACTGCGCATGACTCACCCATCCACCCCCCAACCCTTTGGGGCTTTGTTTATGGTAACGCTTGTGATAATCCCTTCTCGAATTTGATATGTATATCTGATTTGCACAGCACTGTGAAATTGAGAGTTAAAAAAAACATAATCTGATTCATGTTTTTCATGCAGTAAGTTACCACTTTTTGTCATTCTTTCTTTTTCTTTTGTGTGGGGGGGGTGTCAATGATTATAGATATATGTAAAGAAATATTTATTTTATTTTATCAGGAACAAAAAATACAAATATACAAATAATCATGAATAATACAAAATGCAATCTTTATTCAGTTCTTCTGTCAGTTGAAAATTGAGGGCCGGTGGATAATCATGAATAATGCACATTGATAATAATATTAATTAATAATATATAATAATATATAATGATATAAAAAAAATTCCGTCTTTATCTTCTTCCTCATTCTGTGTAGTTCATTGAGAGAGGGGAGATTTTGTGTAAATAATTACTGCAGTTAGATACACGTAACTGTACACACAGTTCACAAACTTTACACATGATAACCCCCTCTCCCCCAGTCCATCCTTTTTTTCTGAAATGACAAGAAAAGAAAAAATTAGTGCAGTTAAGTGCATACTGTATTAAGCATTGTGTACTGTATACAGCCGCAGCCCCTTTTATTCTCCAACATCACCGTATTTTTCCGGGATTTTTTTTCGAATGCCACACACTTCACCGCACTTCACCACGTTCATGCCGCATTCTGACCGCATTCATACCGCATTCATGTTGCATTCACAGCCGCGGTTAATGCGCGGGTGATGTGTTTATTGATAATGGTTCGGATTTAATTTTATTGATAATGGTTGCAATTCTTCGCGTATCCACCAGATGGCAGATATTCATGAATTGTAATGCGCATGCGCTTCAGTAATGTGTCGACTTGCAGGCGTTTCGTTTAATACCACAGTGGTCTATTGTAAATTGTCCTTGGGACTGATGGAAGAAGTTACAATAATGTATCAATTTAGGCTTCTCATATTAAAAAAAAAAAAAGCACAGTTTCCAGTCTGGTTATTGTCCTGTGCTGAGCGTCCCGCCATGAGTGCACCACCTCAGTCTGTGTTCCAAAAACCCAACAGAACGTACGCTTATTTAATATGGGCCGCGATTAATGCAACAGATGATAAGATGGCAACAGTTGTTCAAATTTATCAGTATTTTATCGAAAACTATGACTTTTACAAATTTTCATCAGATCCTCATGTGTGGAAGCGTGCAATAAGGAAAAAGTTATGTAGCGATCCATGTTTTTTTCGTATTGATCCCGAATTTATTGGAGGGTATTGGTGTGTATCACCGGGTTTTTCCAGTATCTATGATCATGCAGACGGCAAAAGGCGAAAGGTCGTGTTAAAACCAACTAAGAAACGTCAGTCACTGGCAAGCAATGCGCCAGCACCAGCACCGGCTTCCAATAACGGTCTGACCGTCAGTGACAACCCTTGCTGTCTGTCCCCGCCCGGATACCTGCAGCCTGAGCCGGATTTCGCGTACAGTTTCGAGCAAGCTTGCATGTACCTAAGCGATTTCCAGCCTCATCAGCTGACTACAGGTGTAGTAGTCCTGCTGTCACCTGTCAATGACGTGTATGATCAAGAATACGGGACAGGCAGTGGCTCGGCGCCAGCTGATTGGGAAAGTCTATGGTGAGTAATGTTGCCGTATTTTATTCTGTTTTTTTTATTTTGAAAATATCAATATCAGTGCGATTCAAAAGTCAAGCGATTCTCCTGTAAGCAATATCATTGGCTTTGCGGCTTCTACAGTAGATACTGAAAAATTGGTGGAACGCTAGGCACATGCGCATTGGAACCTTCTTAAAACGCATATGCGTGTCATCACATCGACGGTAGGCGCATGCGCATGTGAACAGGAGACACCCCCCCGAGAAAATTATTGCTGGGACTGACTGTGGGAACTTCTTTAGGGGACTGACCATTACAGTAAAACTTTTACTTTTTGTTTTTCCTCAGAAAAGAAAACTTTGTCATCTCATGCTGAAAACGGCAAATGGAGGGATTTTGATGGATAAAATCGCTTTGTGTAACAATACCTGCACATTGCTGAATCGGATTTAAAAAAACACATACCGGAGTCTACAGTTTAGTGGCCATTGTTATTGATTAGGATAGAATACCTGAAACAGTATGCTGATGTTTTCAGACCGTATACAATACTTTTTTTTTTTTATCATACTACCTTTCGGATGCTTGCCCATTACGCGCGATCACAATGGGCAACACAGTCGCAATATGGTCAATGTATTTATTGCATCGTTCCACGGTGAGTACATCGTTCCAAAAACTCATTATGCCTTGTGCCAATTCATCCTTTTTGGAGGGTTTCACGACTTTTCGGATATGGTCCTTCAGCTGATGCCAGACCATTTCGATAGGATTGAAGTCTGGCGATCTGTCATAGGAGGGGAAAAAAGGACAATTAGTTAAAGAGATACACAGTAAAAACAGTGGGGAAAAATGAGACCGCACCTACTCCGCTGGCGTCTTCACCCAGTTGATACCGCGCTCAAGAATATGCACTATTGACGGGGTGTGCTTCGGATCGTCCTGGTAGAAACGCACCAATACCCTCCAATAACACCGGGATCAATACGAAAAAAAACACGGATCAATACATAACCTTTTCCTTATTGCACGCTTTCACACATGAGCATCTGGTGAAAATTTGTAAAAGTCATAGTTTTCGATAAAATACTGATAAATTTGACCAACTGTTGCCATCTTATCATCTGTTGCATTAATCGCGGCCCATATTAAATAAGCGTTCGTTCTGTCGGGTTTTTGGAACATGGACTGCGGTGGTGCACTCATGTCGGGACTCTCAGGACAATAAAACACCAGACACTGTGCATGTATTTTTTAATACGGTATGAAAAGCCTAAATTGATACATTATTGTAACTTCGTACCAAGGTCAATTTACAAAGGACCACTGTGGTATTCTTTTAAACACCTGGAAGTCGACACATTACTGAAGCGCATGCGCATTACAATTCATGAATATATGCCACCTGGCAGATACACGAAGAATTGCAACCAATTAAATCCGGACCATTATCAATAAACACAACAACCGCGGGTGTGAATGCAACATGAATGCGGTATGAATGCGGCTTGAACGTGGTGAAGTGCGGTGAAGTGCGCGGCATTCGGAAAAAATCCCCGAAAAAATTCGGAGATGTTGGAGAAAAAACAGGGCCGCGGCTGTACCTTTGTTGCTGGTGAAATCTCCATTCCTCCAACCTTAAGGTATGACCCCGTTCATTTAGCACAACACTCAGAACTGCTATACCAAGTTTTAGAAGTCACATTTTATATAATAAATTCTTTCCTGGAGCTATGTTTGAATGCTGCAGGGTCAGAAGGACATTTTTGAGAGTTTTTGGCCTTTTTAAGGGTTTACCTCCAGGGTTTTTTAGCTTCTCAGGAAATAGGTCATAATATACTATTCTCAATGCATTGATTAGTCTGCTATTGTTTGAAGCTTTCTCCATATGCTTTTTTCTTTAACAATTGTGATTGTTTAATTATTATTATAATGTCACTGCAACTGTTCTGTGCCAATGAATGTGCTGTGTACCCAGTGATGGGTGTTTACTGCTGGAAGGAGTGAAACAGAACATTGATTTTATGATGAGTGCAGCAAGGCAGAAAATTAATTTTTCAATTTACAGTATATCCAAAGTATTTTGGTCTTTGTGGAGCATGCTGCATGATGGAAACTTCTTTCAATTGCCATGAGTGTTACCTTACTGTACTGTACAGCCGTGACCCCTTATATTCTCCGACATCTCCGAATTTTTTCGGGGATTTTTTCCGAATGCCACGCACTTCACCGCGTTCATGCCGCATTCCTGTTGTATTCATGCCGGCGTCACCCACAGTAGATGTGTTTATTGATGTGTTTATTGATAATGGTTCGGATTTAATTGGTTGCAATTCTTCGCGTATCCGCCAGGTGGCAGATATTCATGAATTGTAATGCGCATGCGCTTCAGTAATGTGTCGACTTGCAGGTGTTTAAAAAAATACCACAGTGATCTATTGTAAATTGACCTTGGTACTGAAGAAGTTACAATAATGTATTAATTTAGGCTTTTCATATTAAAAACTAAATGCGCAGTGTCTGGTGTTCTATTGTCCTGAGAGTCCTGAGATGAGTGCACTGCTGCAGTCCGTGTACCAAAAACCCGACATAATGTACGCTTATTTAATAGGGCCGCGATTAATGCAACAGATGATAAGATGGCAACAATTGGTCAAATTTATCAGTATTTTATTGAAAACTATTACTTTTACAAATTTTCACCAGATGCTCATGTGTGGAAGCGTGCAATAAGGAAAAAGTTATGTATCGATCCGTGTTTTTTTCGTATTGATACCGGTGTTATTGGAGGGTATTGGTGTGTAGCACCAGATTTTTCCCGTACCTTTGATCATGGAGACTTCAAAAGGTGAAAGGTCATGTTAAAACCAACTAAGAAACGTCAGTCACTGGCAAGCAATGCGCCAGCGACAGCGCCAGCTTCCAATAACAGTCCAACCGTCAGTGAAAACCTGGTGACCGGCAACCCTTGCTGTCTGTCCCCGCCCGGATACCCGCAGCCTGAGCCGGATTTCGGGTACAGATTCCAACAAGCTTGCATGTACCAAAGCAATTTCCAGCCTCATCAGCTGTCAACAACAGGTGTAGTAGTCCCGCTGTCACCTGTCAACTACGTGTATACACTGGCGACACACTTTATTCGAGCTCGGCTAGTCCCACGAATTCGGGTATACCCGGGTGTATTGAGGTTTGTGACTGTTTTCTGCCCGAGTGCATTGAGTTATTTTCCGGCAGGGATTGAAGCATTTTATTCCCGCTGGCTGCAATACTGCACAGTATATATATATATACTGCATTACAATTCATGAATTTATGCCATCTGGTAGACACGCGAAGCATTGCAGCCTATTAAATCCTAATCATTATCATTTAACAGATCAGCCGCCCATCAGCCAGGCATGAACCCAGGCTGGGAAGGCAAATGCAACGGGGCTTGTCAGAGGTGAGGAGCGGCGCATTCCAGGTATCTGCCAGGTACATACCGGGTATTTGCTCGAATAAAGTGTGTCGGTGCAGTAATCAAGAATACAGGATTGGCAGTGGCTCGGCGCCAGCTGATTGGCAAAGTCTATGGTGAGTAATGTTGCCGTATTTTATTCTGTTTTTGAAATATCAATATCAATGCACAGTCAAGCGATTCTCCTGTAAGCAATATCATTGGCTGAGCAGCTTCTACAGTAGATTCTGAACAATTGGTGGAAAGCTAGGCACATGTGCATTGGAACCTTCTTGAAACGCATATGCGTGTCATCCCATCGACAGTAGGCGCATGCGCATGTGAACGGGAGACGCCCCCGAGAAAATTATTGGTGGGACTGACTGTGGGAACTTCTTTAGGGGACTGTCTGACCATTACAGTAAAACTTTTACTTTTGTTTTTCCTCAGAAAAGAAAACTTTGTCATCTCATGCGGAAAACGGCACATGGAGGGATTTCGATGGATAATATCGCTTTGTGTAACAATGCCTGCACATTGCTGAATCGGATTTAAAAAACCACATACCGGAGTCAACAGTTTAGTGGCCGTTGTTATTGATTAGGATAGAATACTGTAACTGAGAGCTTCATAGAAAACCTGAAACAGTATGCTGTTGTTTTCAGACCGTATACAATACTTTTTTATGTATATACTGTATAATAGACCCGAAAAATAAAAAGTATGCATTTATTCTACATGTATTCCAGTACATATGTGTATTCTACTACCCGTGCAGCATGTATTGTTTTAATAATCTTGTGATGTACAGTACTGAGCATACCTACAGTATACAGTACAGTATTTTTTGTTCCTGATAAAATAAAATAAATATTTCTTTACATTCATGATAATCATAATCATTGACACCCTCCCCCCCTACACCAAAGAAAAAGAAAGAATGACAAAAATTGGTAACTTACTGCATCAAAAACATGAATCAGATTATGGTTTTTTTAGCTCTCAATTTAACAGTGCTGTGCAAATCAGATTTACATATCAAATTCGAGAAGGGATTATCACAAGCGTTACCGTAAACAAAGCCTCAAAGGGTTGGGGTGGGTGGATGGGTGAGTAATGCGCAGTAATCATCAGCTAGCTCCCTTCCCAAAGAGGATTACAGAGAGGTGACTCAAAGCCAACAATAGGAAAATGAATGAATGGTTTTGTAGAGGTGTCGATAAGAGGTTGAAATCCTTGAGAGAGCCTTGTGTGTGTGTGCGTGGGGGAGGGGGGTAAAGCTGCATGAAGGATTAGCTGTACTGTTGTTCAAAGACATGACATATTTTCAACAGGCAGGTCATCATATAATTTGATCCCCACACCCCCAAATACATAAAAATCACACAAATCAATCATGTACAGTCAAAGGGACAGTGTCGCAGTCAAAAGCTACAGCACAGATTGAATATCGTAATGTCAAGATGGTTGAGGCAGGAACATGTTCATTCATGTTGAGAAAATAATAATAAAAAATGACGAGAACATTTTTTTTTTTGGTTACTCTTGAACTTCGCAAGCAATTCACGCATGCGCAGTAATAATCAACTACAGCTCCCTTCCCAAAGAGGATTACACACAGGCGCAGAGATGTGACTCAAAGCCAACAATAGGAAAATGAAAATATTTTTTTTTTTTGGTCACTCTTGAACTTTTTTTCCCCCAATGAGCATTAATAATCAACACAGAAGAATACAGTAAATCAAAACTGAACGTTATACACGCAGAAATGTGATGACAGGAATGTGATTGAAACCAGAAAGCCATCCGTTCAAAGGAATAGCGTGGGAGAGGTGTACTGTAGATAAGAAGTTGAAATACTGCAGTGCAGTACATTATCCTGTGTGTGTGTGCGGGGGCGAGCAAGGGAAGAGTGCTATAAATGCCGAAATGTGATACTGTTACAGTACACGCCTATGCGTTTCAACAATGTTCAAATGAGACATACATGCATGTATAAATATGCAAATTTACAATTACTGCGCGCGCACACGCAGACTGTACTGACGTAGGTTGAACTGCTACAGTATTAGACTTTGAAGACAACAGCTCGCGAACGTCCACATGAGTTTTTAGACGGTATTGCAGTATTGCAGACAGCGCTAAGAATATGCTAATATTACGAGCGCTAAAATACCGGAACATATTCCGGGAAAAAAAATATACTGCATCTGCCCGCGGTTATCAGAGTTGCGCCGCTATGGCCGCATTAGGATAAAGGCAGCAGCAGCTGTATATTTGAAAATACTATTTAAAGGGTCTATGGATATTTAAATATCAAACATACATTACCTCTCAACATGTATATTACAAAAATAATCATGGTTTTATTAGTTTGTAAGTACAATTTTCTCTTCTAGCACACAGAGTTTATTTGAGCAAAAATATGCATTAATAATAACCATTGCAATCTTTATACATAGGTAAAATTGAATTTAGACATAAGCTTTAGTCAAGGATAGAAGGATAGGTGTGCGCTACTATTAAAGACAGCATGTGTCTATTTACATCATGTTCCATTCGTATTGCTGAGTTTCTCTGTCTTCAGATAAAATACTTAGGGGCCTATGCTATAAGCGTTCATAAAAAAAAGCGCCGGTTTTTTTAGTGTTACTATCACGGTATTCAGAAAGCCTCGATTACCTGGATAGCAAAATTACCAAAACGGGTGAGTAGCCGGTGATGTTATGATCACCTCTCTGAAAAGGCCAAATCCAGCAATTTCTTTCAGCTGCAGAGAGAGCTGCTAAGAGAGAGCCGCCCAAATCTCACCTAAAATTAATGTTTTTTAATAAAGATTTTATTACTACGTGAGCAGGGGTCTCCGGAGATGAACCGCATTGATTTCAGGTCCAGGGACCCCTTTTTTCCTGAGATGCGCCCCCATAAATAATTTGGCGCCCTCCCAAGGGGGCGCGCCCCCAAGTTTGTGCACCACTGCCTTAACTCCTATCCATTTGAGTAGGAGTTAAGGTGTGCTAAAGTTTAACACCCTTTAGTTAAAATGGGCCAATAAGTCTTCTTCAGTCTCCTCCTTTTCCTTCTGATCGACCCCTTTCACTCGCAGAATTCTTATGAAGTTGTGCTACCAAGGGGTAGGTACTCAGAAGTCTGTGAAATCTGGGCTACTAACATCACATTACTTAAATAGGTAACGTCCATTAGTTTTCGTCAGTTTAGCGGGTATCCACAAAGCTAATGATATGCAAAAACACTGGCTATTCTTCAAGCTACCATATCTACGATAACTGTATTAACTGTCATTTTCATTGAGCAGAGAAATGTGTTAACCAATACACTGTACATGCGCATTGGAAAAAACTATAGCGTTCTTTACAATTAATGCACATGCATTACAGCTGCGTTACGCATGTGCGTTACCTAAAGCAAACGCCCATTGGCACGCTCAGATTCAAATAAATACACATTACATACAGAAGTTACTCAGCCATATTAGATCAACAGACAACATTGCTGTACAGGCATCTACCTCTGCTGCTAGTACTGTTACTTCTGCTTCTGATGCTGCAAGAATAAGAATCCTCAAGTTCACTGAAGAAGAATTGGACATTCTTATCAATGGAATGGGGGACAATCTCTCCAAATTGCTTAATGCACTGTGCTCATGGACAAGTACAGCAAAAAATCAGAAGATTTGGTTCAGGATCCTGACCCGCAAAATACCCTGAGCAACACTGTCTGCACTGTGGACATGCTGAAGAAACGCTGGGCCGACAGTAAGCACAAACTGAAGAGCAAGCTTACGGACCATACAGCCCACACCAGGAAGATAGGAGGGGGACCACTTACTCCACTTAACATCATAGCTATTGAGCAGCATTTGATGGAGATAATTTTCACCTCCCAGGTAGTGCGACTTCTAGGATAATGCAGAGGATCTTGTGAGGAATCGACCTGGTATGTGAACAAATGGTACATATTGTATACAATATATATCAATCTCATTTATACATGTCATTTAATACACAATCTTGAAGATCAGAACAATGATTACAGTATTGTATCGGTATGTGGGTTCCCAGTATACAACAATAGAAAAAATTACAAAAGCAGGTAATATACCAATTGAAAAATAATTTGTATTAGTGGAACATAAGATGATGCAACAAGAAGTGCCACAAAGTAGGATATAGAGAGCATTACCTGTCAAACATATGTAGCCATGGCTTGTTTTCTGTCTACCAGTCTGCCTTCCTTCTGGCTATAAGCCCTGGTAAGAGCAGGCCTGTCAGGAGTAATCATGGGTTTCCCCACATCCTGCAGCTTAAGTGAGTCACAGGGGAGGCAGTGCAACCAGGCCTTGTGTCCAATCAGGGACTCAGGACTGGTTCCTGCTTTCCCTGTACTTAGGAGCTGCACACAAGAAATTTAGCAGTTTTGTGCCTCTAACCTTGAGAGTGGCTGGTCTACCCGAATAACTGTGCAGGGCTCTGCTAGTCCGGACTCCCTCCATTGGGGGAGTGGAGTGGGAGACTGTTCCTCTTACTCCACTAGGGAGTAAGGGAAGAGCTAGGACTGCTTCAGGTGCCCTAGGCCTGGAATGAATGTCTAGGGAGACTTCCTGAGGGTGAAGGCCCTAAGAAATTCCTGTTGTTGTGTATGCTGTGCAATCTGCAGTGTGCAATAACGTGTTCCTATTTTACTATACCTTCCTGTCTGAGACTGCAATCTATCAGGGGAAGGCTAAAGAAACTCTCCTGCAGGGATAACTCCCATCATCCCTGGGGCCTGCAAGAGATGGAGGCACTGTCACAGTGAGTACGAATCAGTTATTACCCCAAAAGCCTGTTCTGACATCCCCAACCAACATGCGGGAAACTCAGATCTACTGTGAGCCAGCATGTATGCACCACCACACTCCATGTAGTAGCAAAATCCACCAGAGGGGGGAGGGGGATATGTGTTACACATACAAATACAATATCATTAAAGGGAGGGGATGGGGAGGGAAGGGAAAAGGGGAATGCTAAAAACAAGCGTAAAAAGATGGAGGGATCAATACAAGGGAGTAACTTTGCGGGGCCGAAATCGCCCTTCTTCAAGCCTGTTCCCACAGACCCAAAAGGTCTGTGGTACTTCCCTTTAATTCCTCCAACCAAACCTCTCACCTACAAAAGTACGGATATGTGCCTAATTCAAGAAATAATGGCAAGCAATCAAGGCATCAAATATATTGTCTAATAGATACCGTAGGAGTAAACAACACCTGAATGTAATGACTAGAGTTGTGACTAAACACCTAAGACTTTGTACACATAAGTTCATCAGAGAAAGCACATTGAAGCCAAACTAATAGGGAATATGCCCAATTAAATTAAGCACAGCAAAGTCAAAGCAAGCACAAATCAATAGTGCAGACAATCAAAGAGAATGTAAATAGCAGCTAATATGAATCCTCAATGGAGCAGTCTATGCAGTGAGTCAGTCCACTGGAGAAGTTCAGAACAATGGTTACTGTATTATTTGCAGTGAAGTCACATATACAGGTGTTGAGTATTTTGGTAAATGACATATGTAACATGATTAGATGCCTGCCTCATAAGATTAGAAAACAGTAAAGGCCACGCCTAGCACATTCAAACACAAAAAGGAAAAGACTATCAATTTAATATAAAAAACACTTTATATAAAGTATAAACATAATAAAACTTACATCACAAGTAAAAATGGGTTCCCTGCCCTCCGGCTGAACTGCTGACTAAATGAAGTCCATCTGGAAGATGGAAACCAGACCCGCACTGAATATAATACCGGAGTGTAACAGGGATTTATCCCTGTTAAGAAACTTGCTTCTAATCCAGCAGTGTGCTGGTTAATTGCATACCAGCAATTAGCCAACTCCACCTGGCTGATCAGAGCTCTCTCAGAAATAGCCTGTTCTGAGAGAGGAAGGAGGATATTCCTGAGCTCACAATTGGAGCTGACCAAAGAAGGACAAACCAAGGATTCCCTAGTCCACAACTGGGCTGACCTGGGGAACAAACAGATGTCTTGAGCTGCAAAGAGACTGCAGGCTGACAGCAAGATATGGGGGGACAAGATTTCTAAACCTGGATCCAGATATTTCTATAGCACACAAGGCTGCGGACCCAGGAGAGCAGAGAAGCCTTCCCCTACAGCTCCAGAAACAGATAAGACTTTCTTATGGGACTGTTGTGTATCTGTATAAATGTATATATTTTTGGGGCTGGTAAATAGCTTAGCTAACCACCCAGTTAGAGAGGGCTGGATTACATGTGTAGATATTCTTCAAAGTGTAGTAGGTTTTCTTTTTGCTGTGTTAAAGGGACATGCACAATAAAGCCTAATTTTAGTTTCACTTTAAACTGTCTCCATTGCGTACCTCTGCACACGTCTCTTACACGGAGGAACCAGTTTTAAGCCAGATGAGGAAATTGCAGTGCTCCAATCAACTTCCTCGTGAGTAAAGGGGGTTGACGCTGGCATATGAAATCACAGCATCTAGCATTGTACCCTTAGCAACCAGTAACAACTCAATGCATTTCACGTTTACTACGCTTCGTCGTGTGTACGGGTGTGCTTACTGGTCTAGGGGGCTGCTAGATAACTTAGCCTCTCATCCCTATTGGTTAACCTTAAAATCAAGGTAATTACACTGCTCAGGTGCTAGACGATACAAACAATTTGTTACAACATCACATAAGACAAACATACAGCAATTTACTACATCAAATAATTCGAAAAAAACACATACTTAGTGTGTGTATATATATAAAGAGTATATATACATACAGAGTATATAGATATATATATATATATAAATATATATATATCATCTGAGGATTATTGCAGAATAACAAATGAGTTTATTTAGTGTACGTGTGCACACATAGAAGGAAGTTTCAAAATAAAACTTCCCCAATGACATACTGGCCTGCAGGCATATTTATACCCAAAATACTAAGCCCAAGCCCCCTCTATGAGGTTGCGTGTGCTTCATTACATAAGCGTATAAGATAAACAAAATATGAATATGAGAACATTGAGTTAATAGCATAACTATGAGATTAATATTAAAAATGAACTGACTCAGCTATATTTCCGTATACAGGCCGTGACCTTTTCTCTATATACAAGATTTCTGAGAAAGATTGTATATGACCATGGGAGCCTCCCCCGGAATGCGAGATGTGCTTGTTATCTATGTTTTATTTTCATAACAGTGGCACATTTCTCCCATCTCCAAGGTCTTGTGGTTAGCTGAAAAGCTTATTATCACTTAAAACTAAGGAGCAGAAAGAAAAAAAAATGTGTCTTTAAACTAAACTTCCATTCCAACTTTCATACAGACAATAGACAAAATGGATGAAAATATCAGGTACCTAAGATGGATGCTGACTTAAAATGTCTGCTCAGATCCCGTGCTGTTTATGTCATACCTTCCCCCTTAATGTACTTTTTCTCAACTTCGTCAGTTCCCTCCTTTTTATTCTTAAAACATTGCTTTTGAGCATGAAGGTTATGATGTTAGTCCAGGGACACATAGACAGACTCGTATTGTATACTGGGGTGCTCCATCATCAAATAATGCTCATTGGTATAACTCAGAGGACAAGGGCGCATGCCCTTCACTGTCATAGTCTCGTATGGCGCTGTGGCCAACATGTCTTTTGGAGTTGAATAACTGTGATCGGCATCTTCTTTTTTTCAAGGGACTGCTGTTTCTGGCATCTGCAAAGAGTGGCATCATATTGAAAGAGGGGGTAGCACATTTGTGAATCATACCTCTGCAACAAGTGACACACACATACATGACAACAAGTAACACCAACACACACAGCAAAGCATTCATAAGTTTTTTGCTCCAAGTAATCCAAGCCATTCACCTAACCCCAATGGGTGAAATTCTGTGTCACTTCCCTTTGTAAGCCTTTTTTGAATCTCTTGTATTTCATTGAGTTCATGCTGTACACTGCTACTCTGATCTTGAATGAAAACACAACATTGTTCCTTAATTAGGGCACATACCCCTCCTTTTGAAGCTAAAACATAGTCTAAAGCAATTCTGTTTTGTAAGGCAATAAGCCTAATCTGGACTTGTTCTTGGTTTAGTGATGAAATTAAAAACTGCAAAATTAAGGCCACATCCTTCCTGTAAATTGTTATCTGACTGAACATACATTTTTACACAGGCTTCATTGGTTGGTGGAGACACTTGACCCATAAATTGATTCTTGTTCCTAGTGTGTAATACACCCTTTAAAGAGGCTGCCTTAAAAAATGGGAAAATGCAGAAATTATACACATAATACTAAAAACCTTATTTTATGCAAGCAACCTTTCTTTGGGTATGCAGCTGCTAGATAAAGGAAATGGCATCTATCTCTATCGTCATATATTTTCAGAATCATCACAATATTCTATTACTGAGAATTGAAGGGGGTTGGTATCTGTGGAAGCGAATGCATGATCATCAGCCCTGCACGCACTATATATATATCATTCACTCAGAATATCAGACAAGACAATGTCTGCGATGGTCAAAAATGTCTGACTTATGATCCTTTCCTTGTGGCTGACACACGCCCCTGGGTGACCCCCTCCATTCGGTGGAGGTGCAACACACTTCTGGATCAACGTTTTGCTGCACATGACACATACATAGAGAGTGATGAGTACTGCCAAAACACATACAAGAGCTTTCACAAGCCACGCTTCCAGGAAACCAATCCTCCCATCAAGGCCCAATTGTACATACATCTTACATTTCTAACTTAAACACACTCTAAAATAAAAATATTGAGTCTTTGAAAGAAGAAAAGTGAAAATAAATGTTCTGATTAAGACCGGGCCTTAGCCTGGTGTCTTATTTTCCTCGGGGGTTAACTGTCAGGGTGTTACTTTACCCTTGAAAACGTTAACTTGATGCGGCTGTTCTTTAGGTGACTTTGGTCTTTGGTGGAGCTGGAATGAGTTTTACGTGCTTTGGGTCCAGGAAAAGAACTCTGCCACTTTAATTGCTGTATTGGTGGTTAGTATTGGCCTTTTCATCTGGGATGAAGAGCATGCTTGCGCAGGAAATATTTGACTATTAACCCCATCTCGAGTAGGTTCACTATCAACTTTGCCTAGAGAGACTCAAAAAATGTATTAGTTGCATACAATACTTATTGCTTTATTACCAATAACATGGTCCTTAATTCGTTCCTTTGGACTGCTGATAGTCATGAGTCATCCCATAAATGTCTCATAGGGAGATAATTTATACCTAGGAATAAATTCTTGTATCAATGTGTTTACTTCTGTCTTAGCATCCGCATACAGACAGAGGTATTCCCTATTAATTTTCCTCAAATTAAAACTAAGTAGCCAATGTGAACCTGACTTTGATGCCCCAGCCATTGCCAAACTAATTGTTTCCATAGTTAATTCTATCCTGTCTGCAAGCCATATACCTTAGACCTGGAAAACTGCCAGAGTTGTCCCAATCTTCAAAAGTGGGGACAAAAAACACTGTCTCAAACTACAGGCCAATCTCTCGTCTCCAAATACTATCCACAGTCATGGAAAAAATATTCACTCCCAATTAAGCAATTATTTTACCTGTCCTGGAACTAGATTCCATATTCCTCTGTCTCTCCTTTAGTTTATGGGATCCATTTCTCCCTTGTTTAATTGCCTGTCAGTTTCCCCTGTCCCAGCAGCCACGCTACATGTAAAATGCAACATTATTGCTACATGTTGTAGTTCCCTCAGACATTCTGTGAGTTGCCATAGCAGCCCCAGCCTTTCTCTCCAGAATGGGCTAGTCTGCCCACCCTTCTGTTTGTTTTAAGATAATCTGTCCCAAGGCTATTCCCTTTACCCATACTGCTCCTCACTTCCTTTCCACCCTAGATCACAGTGAGTACAGTCCTGTCTGAATCCACCCCTGGTAAGGCCTTTCTCTCTTACTATAGTCTAACCTCATAGAAGCATCCCACATAGAGAAGCACTCTCTGCCTACACTACACCTACAAGTTCCTGTGTTTTCTACTCCTGCAATAAAGTTAAGAAAGATATTGAGGACTTGTCATGCTTTGGAAGAAGGAAGACATGAGTTAAAGCTAACTGAAGCTATTCATACCTCAACATGTGACCCTAGCTTCAGGATAGTAAGAGAGAGACCGTGTACTAGAGGTCTACGCAGAAGCTATCACTCACAGCCTTCATGCTACAAAAGTGCAGCTCTATACAGCTATACAGCAAACAGCTACAGCTTTCTGCAAAACAAGCAGCAGTTTAAACAGCACAGTAAAACAAAGACCTGTGTTAGGGAATCACACAGGAGCTACTACTCAAAGACTTATACTACACAGAATAGTCTCTGCACCCCGGGACAAGCAGCAGCTTCACTCTGCCAGACAGGGCAGCAAGCTTTATACAGCAAACTGCACACAGCCTGCAGCCTTAACAGACAAGCAAGCAGATTTACACTGTACACAGCCAGCACCTACCCTGCACCTAAGGCAGCAGCTTTGCAGACTGACAGTGCACTTTACACACAGAGCCTTGATCGCCTTCTCTGTCCTTTTGAGTCCACCCCCTGCACAGCCCCATAGTGAGGATCCACTATCTCACCTACCCTTGCGCACGTCCCCACGGCCAGCGCCATCAAGGGCCACGCCACCGGACACCCGCCAGGACACGGGTCAGAGCCACCGGACACCTGTGAGTACAGCTACCCCTATGCTGCATGCTGCAGGACACCGCTCTGCATCATCTGAGACAGACGCCCATCGCTGACAAGGTAAAAGACCACACGCCACACGCACTGGCTAAAGGCCTACACACACCTACAGCATGGCAGAACTCAGAGCCTCACCAGACATCACGCAGGAGAGCGATCACTCAGACACAAAGACCGCTGCGCAACTGCAACAGGCGCAGGCAGGCGCAAGGCCCAAACGGGCAGTCACACTGACACAAAAGGCCCGCGAAAATACGAGACTGACATTGAAGCGCACCGCGCTAAATTAGAGTTGGCCTGGAACACTACCACACTTGGGATATGCAATGTCGCCGGTGCTGGCAATTCTGTAACCAAGCTCGAGCAGGCAATAACTCAATTAAAGATAGATCACGCACGCTACCAAGGGCTGTCAGAGGCATACGTCACTTACCTGGCCAGGGCTAACACCGGTGAAAGCCTGCAAGAAAGGGACTTACAGCATAACATTGACTTGACACGTGACAGCCGCGTGCGAACCTCTATCACGGAAGCCGAGAGTAAGAGGAAAGACCTTTTGCTGGAAACCGCATCGCAGCGCTCAAGCACATCCAGGCATTCTTCAAGGTCAGCAAGATCAACGCGATCTAACGCGTCCAGCGCTAGCGCAAGCGCTACCAAGGGGCGAGCCTCCGCAGAGGCCGCACGTGCCAGGGCCAAATATGGTCGAAGAGAGGCAGCCGTAAGGGCAGAAAGAGCACACATAGAAGAGGAGGAGCAGAACGCCGCCGCTGCCAATACCGCCGCCGCTGCGCGCAGAAAGGCCGAATTAGATGCGGATCTAGAAGCTCTAAGCAGAGAAGAGGACGCCGCCGCCACCATAGCCCAAGCCAAAGTCTTAGAAGCAGCTGCGAGACAGGATGGCGGGGAGCAACCGTACAGACGGATGGCCTCAGAGGATCCAGTCCAACGCACTGAAGACTACGTAAGGAGCCTCTTCAGCGTAAACACCAGCGCACCATCTCAACATGGAGGGAGTGACTTTACAGACACCGAAGATTTGCTGGGGCCACGAGGAAAAGACGCTGCTCTGTCAGTGGTACATGCTGCCTGGGATAGCCACAGCCGCAACAGTGATCCACATGCCAGCGTGCACACGGATGAACTACAACAGGCTCGCCATCCAGGTACACCCACACGGGAAAACACAGACCCCCACACCGACTAGAAGTCGTCACGCATCCACGCCAAGGAAGAGGCGACCGCACAGACCCTCCCAGCAACTACCTCAGAATGGGACAAACACGCCGAAGCCTCAGGCCTGACAGACATAGTCAAGTACATGATCCGGCGTGACCTGGTGCAAGCAGGACTCACCAGCTTCGACGACCACCCTGAGAACTACCGGACGTGGAAGTTTACGTTCAAAGACGCAATCAACAGCTTGGACTTCTCAGCAAGGGAAGAGCTCAACCTGCTATTCAAGTTCCTGGGGAACGAATCCAGAGAGCACGCGAATAGACTGCGGGCGGCAAACGCGCACCAACCCCAAGTAGGTCTTGACCTAGTGTGGGAAAGGCTAGAAGAGTCCTACGGCAGCCCCGAAGCACAATCGAGGATTCGCTCTTCAAAAGAGTCGAAAGCTTCCCCAAGATCACAACCAAAGACTACTCGAAGTTACGAGAGCTCAGGGACCTGCTGCAAGAACTGGAGTTCGCAAGGAAAGACCATTCCTTAATAGGTCTCAACATCCTAGACTCAGCTCCTGGAGAAGCTACCCTTCAACCTCCAAGAAAAATGGATCTCACAAGGTTCCAAATACAAAAGGGAGAAGCAAGTCGTCTTCCCCCCATTCTCAGTTTTCTTGAGCTTCAGTCGCGAAGTAGCAAGGACGAGGAATGACCCCAGTTTCATTTTGGGTGCGCAAACCACATACAGTGCAAGCAGCCTGAGGAACGAGAGACCAGCGACGAGATATGGTAACACCCAAACACCCATTTCGGCCCGCAGGACGGACGTGCCTCCCACGACCCAAACTATTCCCGATCAGTCGGTCGCCGGAGGCAAGGAACCCAAACAGGGAATGTCCCATACACAAGAAGCCACACCCACTCAACAAGTGCTTTGGGTTCAGGATGAAGTCCCTAGAGGAACGCAAGAGGTTACTTGGAGAATTCAGAGTTTGCTTCAGGTGCTTCGGTTCCATGACTCACCTAGCCAGGGACTGTAAAGAAGAGATCAAATGCACAGTGTGCGAAAGTGACAAGCACGTGACATCGTTATACCCAGAGGCGCTGACACTCCACCAACTCAAGAACCCATCCTCCATAGCGGAGCATGGCGGGGAGGAAGGAGAAGGAGAGCCAACATCCGTCACATCTCAGCGCACTGAGGTTTGCGGAAAAGAAGGTGACAAAATGTCCTGCTCCAAAATATGCCTTGTCGCAGTGCACCCCCAGGGACAACCTGAGAAGGCTATTCGGATGTATGCAATCCTCGACGACCAAAGCAACAGATTATTGGCGAAGACGGAGTTCTTCAACCTATTCAACTTACAGGACAATGCCTCACCCTACACCCTCAGAACCTGTGCAGGGTCAACTGAATCAACAGGGAGAAGAGCAAGCGGTTACGTCATACGTTCGGTGGATAAAAGAGTGAAGATAGCTCTCCCCACACTCATTGAGTGCAGCCACATGGCCACAAACAGGGACGAGATTCCCACACCGGACATGGCACGCCATTACCCGCACCTCAGAGGAATAGCCAACTACATCCTGCCGGTAGAACAAGGCACCAAGATCTTGCTGCTGCTCGGTAGGGACATCATGAGGGTACATAAAGTCCGTAAACAGCTTAACGGACCCCACAACGTGCCATATGCCCAAAGACTTGACCTAGGATGGGTGATAGTGGGCAACGCGTGCACCGACAAAGAGCACGGACGAGACTATGTTGACGCCCGCAGAACGGTGGTAACAGAATGTGGACACACATCCCTCTCTGAATCATGTCTTGGCCATCTCCAAGTGACCGAAGGGCCAAGTGAAAAGCAATGGCAAGGTCATAGCCCTGAGGTCAACAAAAACATCCTTGCATCGGGGGGTTGTGACAATGGCCTAGGATGCTTAGCGGTTCAGATAACCAAGGATGACAAGTCGACTCCACTGAATGAAGAGAGTAACCTCCCAAAGGTGACCAATAAAGGGGTCATCCAAAAGACAATAAACAATCGGACGATCCTCTCGCGAGCAATGGCACGGCTAGGACGTACAGTCGTTCCTCTCCACAGAGTATCCAGCGATAAAGCAGTTAGCTGTCACGGCTGGCATAACCACAAAAGATTGTGCTCTACAGGTGAAGCCACAGTGTCAAAAGGACTGTTCGTTCACACACGTAAGAGGAGACAGTTGCAGAGACATTTCCCAAAAGGATTTACAAGTACAAAAGAGACTTTTTCGTCATGTCCAGGGAGAGAACAACCTCCTGAGGGCAGTCAACAAAGAGACATAAAAGCGTTTCACCAAATTACATGGAGATGTTCTCGTGCAAGAGAAAAGCACAGATGACCTACGGTCCACAGCATTCCAGACAACAAGGGACAACGACAAGCAAACACCATCGAGGGAAGATAGAGGATTCCCGAGGTTAACAACCAAGGAGCTCTCCAAAGACAGACCAGGCAGTTGGGTGAACCCGCTACCATTCCGTTCACCAAGAAGGCGCTTCCCAAACAATGGAGAACATGCCATCTCTAGGTTCACTTCGCACCCCTTCGACCAAGAAAGGGAACCAGAGACCAAAAACAACTTTGTGGCCTTCATCCAGAAGATATTCTTTACCGGCCACGCAAAGCCAGCACCTCTAATGAAGGAAGGTGAAGAATGCTGGTACCTCCAATCATCTGGGGCCTACCACCTTCAGGAACCCGATCAAATCTGGGTAGTGTTCAGCCCCAGCGCTCAGCTTCAGGGAGTCTCCCTGAACGACGCCCTCTTTACTGGACTAGATTCGACAACCAGTCTTCCAGGAGTGTTGTTCCGCTTCCGCAAGGAGCCATAAGCCATCTCCTTCTGCCAAACGCCAGCTGATAGAGCGACAGGCTACCACGACTGGCATACCTACAAGGGGATGCATTCTGTGGGTAAAACTACAGAGACAAAAAGACTGTTCTCTCACAAGGCTAAAAGGAAACAGTGCCAGAGACTTTTACACAAAGACATTGTGGTGCAACCAGCAACCCTGGAGCTGTGCATCCACCCTGCATCCTTTGCCAAAAAACCTTGACCAAGGGACCAGTGATACTGGCTGGTGTTACATCGCTATGTGGACATAGACTCTTGTATTGTTTGAGAATGTGATGATATCTTTGTTATGCATTGCACATATGTTCCACATAGTCCGTTATATAGTGGTATCTACAGATACCAGATGGGGAGTGTCCTGGAACTAGATTCCATATTCCTCTGTCTCTCCTTTAGTTTATGGGATCCATTTCTCCCTTGTTTAATTGCCTGTCAGTTTACCATGTCCCAGCAGCCACGCTACATGTAAAATGCAACATTATTGCTACACGTTGTAGTTCCCTCAGACATTCTGTGAGTTGCCATAGCAGCCCCAGCCTTTCTCTCCAGAATGGGCTAGTCTGCCCCCCCTTCTGTTTGTTTTAAGATAGTCCTTCCCAAGGCTATTCCCTTTACCCACACTGCTCCTCACTTCCTTTCCACCCTAGATCACAGTGAGTACAGTCCTGTCTGCATCCACCCCTGGTAAGGCCTTTCTCTCTTACCATAGTCTAACCTCATAGAAGCATCCCACATAGAGAAGCACTCTCTGCCTACACTACACCTACAAGTTCCTGTGTTTTCTACTCCTGCAATAAAGTTAAGAAAGACATTGAGGACTTGTCATGCTTTGGAAGAGGGAAGACATGCGTTAAAGCTAACTGAAGCTATTCATACCTCAACACGTGACCCTAGCTTCAGGATATTACCAATACAAATTTCCCTAGCCAATTCCAATCTGGCTTTTACCCAAACACTCCACTGTAACTATTCTGCTAAAAGTTTGAAATGCCTTGTATATAATGTATACCCTGTTTACTTATGTAACTGCTTTTGCAACTGTGTATCCACTGTATTTAACCCTATGCACAAGACACACCCACAAATGAGAGGTGACTCCCAATTCACCTCTTCCTGGCAAACCATTCTAGATTACACAGCAATTTTGACAATAACTTCTGCTTATGGACACCTTTAGAAAAAATAAATGGTTAAATGTTATAAAATACATCATATATTAAGTTAATAGACAAATGATTTGGTATAGGACTTCACACTAATTTCTTGTAATATAATCTCTTTGCACAGTGCTAGCACACGGTCAGCTTTATATTTTTAAAGACACTCCGCATTATTATTTATTTGACTACAAAATAATTTCAGAGTTTTTTTTATCTTGGGCAATTAGCCAGCCCGGGCGTTTGGCCAAATGACCCTGAACAGATAAGATAACGGCACAACGGCTTCTTCATAAACAAAATAATAATTATTGGATTGGAACTTTTGCATAAAGTTAGATAAATTGAGCTCTATCAAGAGCCCTAAGAACTACATTTTTAATGGCCTCTGAAAAATTAAATAACGGGCTTTTATAAAGATGAGGTTATATCAGTTCTTAACACACAAATAGCTCCCACACGCTCATCATATGTCCCTCCACTCGTTCCTTTTAATGCCTTCTGTTTGAACTCTCATACTTTCACAGACTTCCTTCACTACAAATTTATGCTATCCTGTTTCAATTCTGCCCTTTCTCAAACTAAACAAACCTACTTCTCTCCATTAATCAACACTCACAAGTCTAACCCACACTAACTCTTCCTTCATCTCACCTCAGGACTTTGCTGACTATTTTAAGGAAAAGGTGAAATGCATACATCAGAACATCCCCTCTGTTTCCTCCTATCCTACACCGCTCCCTGCTTTCCTTGAATCTTTTTCCACTGTCTCAGAAGAGAATGTCACCATCACTGTTGATCTCCTCTTCTCCCTTTACTCTGATACCTTTCCATTCTCCTTCAAACATGTAACAGTTATACCATGATTCAAAAATAGCAAGCTTGACCCTACCTGTCTTTCTAACTACTGAACTGTCTTGTATTCTCTTGCTTGCTCCATTTTCTCAACACCAACTCTCTCCTTAACCCTCTACAATCTGACTTCTGCACTGTTCCCTCCACGGAGACAATTCTCACTAAAATAACTGATGACCTATATACAGCCAAAGACATTACACTCTGCTCATATTACTCAACCTCTCTGAAGCATTTGCCACCATGGACCATATTCTTCTCTTTTCTCTGTATATCTCTCTCTAGGTGACCTAATAACATCTTTTGGGTTTAAATATCACCTCTATGCTGATGACACACACATTTACTTTTCAACCCCTGACCTTACACCTGCTGTACAAACCACAGTTTCTGAATGTCTTTCTGTTATCTCATCCTGGTTGGCCCTCCTTCGCCTTAAACTCAATATGGCAAAAACAGAGTTCCTTATACTTCCTCCCAAACCTGGCCCTTCTATCTCCTTCCACATTACTCTTGAAGTACAGTACAATCTTTCATCCAGTAGCCCAAGCACGCTGCTTAGGGGTCACATTCAACTCCTCTCTCATATTCTCCTCTCACATTCAAAACATTTCTATAACCTGTCGCTTTTTCCTCCACAATATCACAAAGATACACCTGTTCCTCTTTTGCTCAACTGTTAAAACTCTGATTCAGGCCCTCATTCTCTCCCATCTTGATTACTGTAATCCCCTGCTATCCCGCCTTCCTGCCTCTCACCTGTCTTCCCTACAATTTATCCTAAACGCTGCTGCCAGAATCACTCTACTCTTTAAACTCTAATTCTGCGTTTCCCCTCCTGAAATCCCTCTCCTGGCTTCTAATCAAATCCTACTGTCCCTGTATGCTCTCCCTACCTACCAATTAGATTGTAAGCTCCTCTGTGCAGGGACTTCTCTTCCTTAATGTTTCTTTTATGTCTGGATCACTTATTCCATGACCTATTACCATTACCATTTGATACCTATATGATTAAGACGTGCACCACTCCTGTTAAGCGCTATGCACAATAATGGCGTTATATACATAAAGACATACAATACAATATATAATTCAAACAATGCTTGTGAGCTTTTACCAGCATTTTTAAACAAAAAATATTCCCAAACATATCCTAATCCTATAAAAATAAAATTGAAATGTGTTTTTACTGGTTACACACAATACAGAACACACAATACAAAAACTTCTCTCATACACAGCCAAACAACACAAAAATAACGAACAAATAAAAGAAAAACATTTTTCACCTATTTACAAAACAAATTTCATCCTGCAACTAAATTATTAAAAGTTCCCTTCTCTTTCTGTATTCTCATAAGTAGCCTGCATTTCAAACTACTGTACTTTGATGCTCCGGAGCTTTTGAGTTAACTTTCATATCTTCTGTACATTCCTCGAGCTGGAGAAAAAGGTGGGGGCACGATCTGTGCTGCTGTTGTTCTGATTCTCTTTCTTGCCGACATTTGAGCAGAAGGAAAAGAATACTGTATCTCCTGGTTTTAAAAAACTTATCCGCCTGACCAAAACAAATAAACCCTTTAAACTTTCACCAGTGACAGAGCTGAATATATGCCCTCTCTTTCCCGCATTCTTTAATCCTTCTATACTTGATGTACACCTTTTAAAAACTTTTTAAAAATTTAGACTTCATTGTGAGCAAATAATATTCATGTTTTGTAAGTACTTGCAAGTTCTTGGATGGTGATTTGTATACACATGTGATACTTAGCATGGTTTATCTTTCACACAGGTAATCATTCAGGAAAAATTCATTAGGGTATCAAATCCATCTGGCAACTCTCCATTAAGGGCACAACAATTTTACTTGCCGGCACCGAAACTTGAATTTATATCAGGAAATGATTTATAACCACTTATTGCTTGTAGGGCAATGGAAGGAAAAGCTGAAACGTGCACACCTGATTTCGGACGCTTCAGTCAGCCGGTAATGCCATGCATTACTTTAGCCACAAAAACCTCATAAAATCCAAAGATTTATGCTGCCACAGACACACAGGGATTACTGAAAATTAGAAGGTTCCACTATGAGCCCTTGCGTTCGCATTCTTACGAATAAGAAAACTGGTGCAGCTGCCCATAGGTTCACGCTTCTTTCAATAGTAATTTATTGCAAACAAACTTTTTTCATTGGGGTGACGTGTTTTTCACTGGGACTTGCATGTGTTTTTTCACTTGAACTTGCATGTATTTTTTAATTGGCCAACAAAACATATTTATATTGTCTCTTTTTGTTCTCTGTATCCATTCTTTATAATTTTTGTCTGCAGACACACAACCTCTAACGGTAAATTTTGAGAACTTTGGTCTCCCATTATTCTCCTGCTACAGTAATCAAATTTAATTGACATGTACAATACTCCTGATACAATAATCAGCGCAAGCTGATTACGTACAACTCTTTTGGCATGTTATTGTTCTAAATAGTGTAAATATGCAAATAAGGACCTGTCACGAGACTGTTCCCCAATCATATTTTTGCACCATAACTATACAAAAGAAAAAACTTGAATTACTTCAGCGAGTCCAACCCAGTCCTGATAAACCTTATACTTTTATAACATGGATACAGATAAGACCTTCTAAACAGATATCCATGAATAAACTCACTTGGTATGTTAATGACAAGACAGAGCAACTGTACAATCAGGGACCCGTCTTGCTCAGACAACAAAAAATATTTATCACAACCCAGGACGGTCTGAAAACAATCCCTTAAGCATACAAACACTCACCTTCATCACCAAAACACCAAAACTTTTAACGGGACTCTCACCTTAGTCCATAACAAAACATTACAACTCTTACACTTTAAAATGGATACAGGAGCAGAGATTAATAAACTCATTTGAAACTGCTAGGTAACCCATCAACCCAGATTGAGACATCCTCCAAAACACATTTCTCTACACATCACTCAAAACACCTTTTTAAACTCAGGCTTTCCTCAAAAGGTGCCTTTTACCTTGATTCTTATGAAAGAAACCACATCTGAGGAATGCAGAATAACAAATGAGTTTATTTAGTGTACGTGTGCACACATAGAAGGAAGTTTCAAAATAAAACTTCCCCAACGACATACTGGCCTACAGGCCAAATTTATACCCAAAATACTAAGCCCACAACCCCTCTATGAGGTTGCGTGTGCGTCATTACATAAGCGTATAAGATAAACAAAATATGAATATGAGCGCATTGAGTTAATAGCATAATTATGAGATTCATATTAAAAATGAACTGACTCAGCTATAATTCCTTATACAGGCCGGTGTCCTTTTCTCTATATACGAGATTTCTGAGAAAGGATGTATATGACCATGGGAACCTCCCCCGGAATGCGAGATGTGCATGTTATCTATCTTTTCTTTTCATAACAGTGGCACATTTCTCCCATCTCCAAGGTCTTGTGGTTAGCTGAAAAGCTTATTATCACTTAAAACTAAGGAGCAGAAAGATAAAAAAAATGTGTGTCTTTAAACCAAACTTCCATTCCAACTTTCATACAGACAATAGACAAAATGGATGACAATATCAGGCACCTAAGATGGATGCTGACTTAAAATGGCTGCTCAGATCCCAGTGCTGTTTATGTCAGTCCTCCCCCCTTAATGTACTTTTTCTCAACTTCGTCAACACACACACCTCTAGATCGAGGTAAACCATTGAACAGCCCCTATAGTTTGAAACTAGGGCTGTAATCCAATATAGCCAGGACTGTATACTGGAACAATATATTTAGTATAACCACAATTAATATATCCTAAATGTATATAGATACTGTATATTGCACCCCTATATTTAATTGTGGGAGAATATATTAGATCATTAGGACATAAAGCCTAGAACATTGCAGTTAGGTAGCAATTAATATAAAGTAATCCTTTGCCTATTTTAGGACCAAATAAGTGCTCAATAATCACAATAACACTAGTTTACTGTAACGAGTGCTCACGACAAACAAGACGGTACCACACGGCTGAGGTGGGGATTTTGGTAACCACTGACCTACAACTGGGCAGCCACGTCCGGTGTGCAGAGTGGTAGTCGTGTAGCTGGGTCAGGGTAGAAGTGATAATGGTCGAGGTTTTTTGCTGTGGTCTCGGATTGGAGAGATCAGATAGTCGTTATGCGGTACCGGGGTCCAGGGGTATAGAAGGTAGAAGTCCAAATTCCCGCCGAGGTCAAGGGTCACAGAGGCGGGGGTCCAGATACAAGCCGAGGTCAAAACAGGAACAGGATAAGCAAGACAAGAAAGCAGGGTGTTTGAGGCAAACACTAGTACACAAACAGAGGTTTATGCTCAGCCAGTTAGCAGCAGGGCTGACTGAGCATTTAAAGGACAGCCAGCCAATGGTAGGGCAGCACACAGCTGCAGGGTACTGAACAAGAACCACCCCTAGACATATTCAGTCCACTGTAAACAGGGGCAGGGAGAAGTGTAGGTGTGGAATAATTGCTGATGCAATTAACCCCTTGTGTGCCCAAGGTATCACGGCACTTGTGCGTAGCTTGCGTGCGGTGCACCACACCCGTGACTTCACAAGGGCAAAGCCTGAGCGAGGTCCGTGAGGTGTCCCCCAGCCTGGCAGAGCAGTGCGCATTAGGCGCATTGTCACAGGACGCATCACGGGGGCAGAGCCCTAAGCACGGGGCGTGCGGTGTCCCTCAGCCTGGTAGTGCGGCATGGTCACCTGTCCCATCATGGGATGCAACACGGGGTGGGACTGACAGACAATCCTCACATTTACTCAACAGTTAAAGAGGATCAGTATGTAAAATAGTTAATGTAAAACCTGATTAATCATCTTATTAAAGTATCTAAACACCCACTATACCCAGCTTATCTCCTAAGATCCACCATCAGCAACCTGCTTCTAGTCTAAAGGTTCACTGAAGATGTCTTGATGCTCTTCCTTCTGCTAACGATCACCCCATTGCTTTAGATATTAACATATGTCCCTCAAATGATCTCCCTGTATAAATGTATTCCAGACTTCTGATGTTTGTCTTTACAAACATGTTAGAACTATCTAACAGACCCTATATAACTTTGAACCCTGATGATATAAGATATAAGGGGACAAGGGGGCATAATGAGCCTGGCCTGCTGCCCCTAAGAAGAGGAGGAGATAATTTATTTCTTCTACGTCCTCGATTGCAGTCAAACTTTAATAATGGATTTACTCCTCCAACAAGATGAGGTAAGACAAGCACTTCCTTTCCTCCAAGTCCTCTGTGACAGGGTACTTCCCTCCCATATGTCTTCTTATGATTTCATTATTACTTTGTTTTGTGCTCCCCTTGAAGAAGCATTGATAAAATAATTGCATCAGAAGAGGACAGACAACCCTCAGCCACAAGAGGTTGTCTGTCCTCTCATGATGCGATTTTGCATTAATTCCCAAAGGTTCTCTTTATACTACTATCACTTTAATAGAATAGAGTGAGAGAACTTGCTTCTGAATAAGAAGTACATTATAGTAAGCGCTAGGGGGGGGGTGATTTAATTGAGGAAAATGTCAGCTGATATTCTATTGAAAACCGTCTGTGTGAATAGCTGGGAATGTGTGTTAATCTATGTCTGACTGGTAGCAGTCAATTGGAGGCTGTGGCACCTCCCCCCAGAGCTCACTCCTCCTCCTTCACCTTTTTAACTTGGGAGGTCATTTCATTTGCTGCAGGAACAAGACCTGTAATGGTTCTTCCCCTCTTACAGAGGTAAAGAAGGGTTCACAGTGTAGTGTAGTGTAGGACCTGCATTAATTTGGTTATACCTTGACGTTGCTATGCAGCCTTATGACGCTTTGGCCAAAGGGTTAACCAAATAACCAAGTATTTAATATTATTATTATTATTGAAGTATTTTATTTATACTTTTCATCATATACTTTTCACCAAATAACCAAATATTTAATATTATTATTATTATTGAAGTATTTTACTTTATACTTTTCATCATATATGTTTTGTCAATGGGATGTAGCATTTGGCACACCCTGTCTCTTGTTGTATGCAATTGCCACGCTCAGTAGCTCTCTGGTTGACATAAATATATATTCATCATGTGGTGGGTGTGGGAGTTTGAGCTAGCTGGGAATGTGTGTTAATCTCTTTATACTACTATCACTTTAATAGAATAGAGTGAGAGAACATGCTGCTGAATAAGAAGTACATTATAGTAAGCGCTAGGGGGGGGTGATTTAATTGAGGAAAATGTCAGCTGATATTCTATTGAAAACCGTCTGTGTGTTGACTGTTTTTGGCGCATATTTTGAAAACGACGCTGTGTATGCAATGCAGGGGTATTTAAAAAGGGTCTGTGTTCACTATTGTAATATTTTACTCCGCAAAGGTGTCATCCCTGAAATGTTCTGATTCTTTTATGTCTGCTTTTAAAGCTACGGTTATTTTTCAAACACGTGGTGGCAAGGTGAGTTTGAGTACAAAGGGGATCCATTGATTTTTCATAGTCTTAAACTCTAAGAATGTCCCTGAACTGTGAGACCCACTATGGTCTCAAAATGCCTAATCCCATAGTAAGATCACTGAAACTGTATAACCAACGTGGTTTTCAAGTGAGCAACAGTTCTAAGGAACCACAGAAAAAAACTTGGCTATAATATACTATGTGCCTCTCATTTGAAGTATATAGAATGTGTGCAAGGTACCGTGGGGCCTATTCTATAAACTTTGATAACTAACTCAGAGGACTTTGAGCACTTCCAGAATGATTTGGCAATGCTGCTATTCAGAAATCTCCGATGAACTGCCAAACTCGATCGGGAAGTACATATGATCGAGCGGCAGCGTTCCTGCTCAAAACACACTGAGCGGGAGCTGAAAAACAGCTCCAACTCGTGTTTCTGATAAAATCCCCCTATTCTAGTACCTCAGATGAGGTCATCGAGGCTCTCAGCTAGCGAGCTCCTCGCAAATTTAATCTCGCCAGCTCAAGGGTTGTGAGATGGGATTTGCGAGTAGGAATTAGAAAAAAAATGTATTTTTATTGCATCGGATGAAGCCGAGAGTCTCTAGAGCTGATATGCATTAATATCAGCTCTGGAGACCCCCGGATTCCATCATATGTAATAGAAATACGTTTAGAGGCAGCTTCGTTACCTTAGCAGCTAATAGCATCAAATTTGATGGCAGAGATGATACATGATGGGGGAAGCATGGTTTCCTGTCAGTCCCCAGCCCTGTCTTCTACAAGAAATTGGTGGGAGAGGTAAGTGCTAAGGTAATCAAAGGGTTAAACACAAGTGCCCGGTTTATTGAGGGTGGTGAAGGTGGTATTTGGCCCATGGTGGGTGTTTATGCCTTCAGGGAGGGTAGCGGGAGAACCCCTCCCGCTACCCACCCGGAAGGCATAAACAACCACATGGGCCAAATACCACCTGCACCCACCGCTGCTACCCCCAATAAACATTAAAACCCAATACTAGACAATGCCAGAGTAGTTACTTATGCCCTCAATGGGTGCAAAGATAACCCCAATGGCAATGAATGGGCACCCCATCTACCCCTAATGACCCCCACCCCCCACAACACATACAATACAGTAACAGGCAATAGCTAATTTGCCCATTAAATATACAACATTATCCAGCCAGCATAAAGTAAATTAAAGTTGCACTTACCCCTGCCACAGTAATTAAGGGGTTAACCTCCCTCCACCATTACTCACCCAGGACACCTAACCACTCTCCCCGGAGCAACTATCCCGATCCTTTACCCTTTGAACGGCACAGTGGTACACCATATCCATATAATATGGGCATGATTTGTCACTATGGCAGTCAATGGGCAACCTAAAAAAAAAACAAGCACCAAAAAATACACAAGTAAATTAAAAACAAACACCAAAAATACACAAGAAGTTAAAAAACAAGCACCAAAAATACACAACAATTAAATAAAACGAAGCACCAAAAATACATAACAATTTAATAAAAACAAGCATTTGCCAAAAAATGTATTGCTTGTCACTGTGTTTATCTATAGCCCAAAAAGGGCATAGATAATCATATTGGTAGTCAATGGGCAACATCAAAAAAAAATACGCAATGAAATAAAATACAATCAAACTTTTTCTTACTTTTCCCCCTCGGATTCCAAGTCCAGCAGCAACAGCAGGAACCACTTGACACTCGACGCAATGCTCCTCAACACCCAATCCGATTGATTGAAGTACCCTGTGACAGCTTCCATTTTATTTTAAAGGATGTGACGTTATCTTAAAGGGATGGTGTTACATCCTTTTAAAAAATGACTGCCATCACATGGTACTTCAACCAATCAGATTGTGGCATATACCACATGGTACACCCCCAATCCAATTGGTTGAAGTATCATGTGATGGTAGCCATTATTTTTAAAAGGATATGACATCATCCCTTTAAGATGATATCACATCCTTTTTTTAAATATGGAAGCTGTCACATAGTGCAAACCAATCGGATTGGGGGTGTTGATGTGGTTTATCTATGGGGTTGGAAACTTTTGCTCCTGCGCCCCCCTGCCTCTTGTCCCCTAGTGCTCATACCCCCCCCTTCACTCAGTGCAGCATCAAATGACGCGCAGGGTCATACGACGTCACGTCATGTCACCCGCGGCATCAGTAGACGCCACGTTGCCATGCCGTGATGTCAAGCTGCATGACTCCGCGGCGTCCTTTGCCTTGGAGACTCTTCCAGATGCTGGCTGAAGCAAGGTAAGTTAAGGTTCCAGAGGCCTCATGGCCAGGCATTTAATTTTAATGCCTTGGGGAAGAGCGCTGTGGCCTCTGCAACTGCATGTGAGGATTTGGGGTCACGGCAGTCGCAGCGTGAACCCCCCTTACCTCTCGATATACCTGCTGCTGGACACCCCCCTCTCCATTCCCATCCGTTTCTCGCGATTGGGGGACTCCCCCTTTGTCCCCGACGGGTGGCCGCTGTCCCGCGGGTGGCTGGGACTCCGGTGGCGGTGTTGTCTCACGGGCGCGTGCCCACCCTCATTACGGAGCGCGCGCCAGACCAAGTTAATTTATTCACTGCTCCTGCAGTGAGGCCCCGCTCCCAACACACACACAGCCATCAATCATGTCACAAGACTGCTCACCTGTATTCTTCCTTAGGCAGCCTATCCAGGACAGCTCCATGCACTCCTCCAGGTCTGCCCCCTCTTCCTATTCTCCAGCCGCACTATATAATGCCTGTCCTGCCCTTCCCACATTGCTCGACATAGTCTCTGCTACGGATGTCTATTCTGGCTCTCCCTTTGTCTTCGTTTATTCAGGTTGCGACCCGGCTTGGCGGACGTTCCTATCTGGCTCCAGACCCCGGCTCCCACTTGACCTTGCAGCTTCTCTCATCCCTCGACAACAGCTTGGACCTCGACCTCCCGGATCTCTCTCTCCCCGACCTTGGCTAACAGCAACGACTTCATCTCTTCTGTACCGGTACCGGCAAGTATTGCTACACCTATTCACACCTGGCCTGGCTACGCCAAAACACCACACTCCGGACACGCTCCTTGTGCTGCGGGTGCGTGCACATATACATCCCCACCTCAGTACAAGGGACGAGTCTGGTCTGCGGGCAGCACCGGCATAACATTATGTCGAGCCCACAAGACGCAGACCAGACTGACATGGCCTCCATGATGACGGCCATGTATCAACAAGTCCAGGCCCTAACTGATCAAATGGCTCTCCTCACTCAACAGGTTCAGGACATTTCATTTCAGGCACCACCTGTGGCCGCATCGCCACTGTCGCCAGAACCAGTATCCGCCGCGACCTCAGGCCCGAAGATCCCAGCGCCTAAACCGTATGCGGGGGATCCGCTCGCCTATCGCGGTTTTCTCAATCAATGTGAGATCCAGTTTGAGATGGCTCTGCAGCAGTACACCACTGGTCGTAAGAAAGTGGCATATGTGTACAGCCTACTTACAGGGAATGCGCTGGCATGGGCCTCCCCGATTTGGGAACTACATCCCGAAATCACCCGCGATTACGCGGCCTTTAGATGAGACTTTCGACAGGTCTTTGATACCCCCACACGCCAAGAAACTGACTCTGAATCTTTACTTGAGATTTCTCAGGGACGTCGTTCCGTGGCCCAGTATGCCTTGGAGTTCAGGACCATAGCAGCTGAGACACGATGGGACCAGGAGGCTTTAGTCTCAGTCTTCTGGTGAGGCTTAACGGATTCTGTGAAGGACGAGCTCGCCTCACAACCCAGGCCAGGGCTTCTGGAGGAACTCATCTCCCAAGCCAATCGAGTGGATCAGCGCCTTCAGGTACGCCGTGCTCAGCGCCAGCATCCCCGATTTATGCCCTTCCATGCTCCTTTTCCCAGATTCTCTCCAACCACAGGACCTGCCGTCTCCCCGCTACCCGCTCTGGAGTCTCCGGAGCCGATGCAACTTGGAGTGCAGCGTCCCTGGACACTGAGACAACAAGCTCGTCAAGCCGGTGTATTATGTTATTACTGCGGATCCTCCGAGCATCTGGTCCGTGAATGTCCACTACGCCCGGGAAACGACCAAACCCAGTGAGTACGAAGGGGCTCTCCCTGGGTGCTAAATCTCCTTGTCCCCTTTCCAGGAAGGAACTTCCCAAAAAGTTGACCATTCCCGTCTCTGTCTCGGGTCCTACCTTCCGCACCTCCACTGCGGCATTTATCGATTTCGGAGCGGGAGGAAATTTCGTGGACCAAACCTTCTCTGAACAGAACCAGATTCCACTCGTTAGGAAGAAGTCTCCCGTTGCCTTGGTCGGGATCGACGAGCATCCGCTCACCCCGGCATACATTTCCTTGGAGACTCAACCCACCCTCGTTACAGAGCGTGCGCCGGACAATGTTAATTTATTAACAGCTCCTGCAGTGAGGCCCCGCCTCCAACACACACACAGTCACCAATCATGTCACAAGACTGCTCACCTGCATTCTTCCTTAGGCAGCCTATCCAGGACAGCTCCATGCACTCCTCCAGCTCTGCCCCCTCTTTCTATTCATCAGCCGCACTATATAATGCCTGTCCTGCCTTTCCCACATTGCTCGATATAGTCTCTGCTACGGATGTCTATTCTGGCTCTCCCTTTGTCTTCGTTTATTCAGGTTGCGACCCGGCTTGGCGGACGTTCCTCTGGCTCTAGACCCTGGCTCCCACTTGACCTTTCAGCTTCTCTCATCCCTCGACCACAGCTTGGACCTCGACCTCCCGGATCTCTCTCTCCCCGACCTTGGCTAACGGCAACGACTTTGTCTCTTCTGTACCGTACCGGCAAGTATTGCTACACCTATTTACACCTGGCCTGGCAACGCCAAAACACCACACTCCGGACACGCTCCTTCTGCTGCGGGTGCGTGCACATATAAGCCCCCACCTCAGTATAAGGGACGAGTCTGGTCTGTGGGCAGCACCGGCGTAACACTGCACATATTGTGGGCATGGTTTACAGCAGTCACAATAAATGGCTTTTAAATGTCGTGTGTTCTATTTTGTGCCTGTTTTTTTTTTTGCTTCCCCATTCATTGCCATAGTGACAAACCATGCCCATATTATATGGGCAGTGTTTAACACTGTGCCAATCAATTGGTTTATTGGCATTTTTTTTTTGATGTAATGTTTTTTATAGATCTAACAGCACTCCACTGAAAAACTTTACAGGTATCTACAGTACCACAAAATGTGGAGAAGGGGGCAAAGGTTTAAAGCTTAATCTGCTTTTCTTCTGGTCCATTCCCACATATAAGGAGAACTGTGGTACATCCTTAAAGATATAATCGTTCCATTAGAAATACAGTAAGCCAAGTAAAAAAGGAGTCAGTAGGATGCTAACTGAGTTCCTGCTGCCGTAAAGCCTTTTTGAGACTGATCTATGGATCAAAGGAATCTGCAAAATCCGTTTCGGATTTAGGCGAAAAGTTCATCCATCTCTATTCATGGCACATTATCAGATGCATCTCTTGATGTGTTTCATACATTTATATGGTCTCTAATATATATCTTTGTATGACACATGCAATGAAAGGGTTAAGTCCTATACTCAGTCCAATCATTTGAGTGGCACTTTAGACCTTTTTTGCTTGTAGGCTATTACCAGAAATAACGCAATGATAATCATGGTCTACATGTGAGTAACGGCAGGTTTTGGTGTGACCTAATTATCGTAATGTTATTTTTATGCACTAACATTAAAAGAGGTTTGTGGTTATGTGATGTACAGCTCATTAGTATATGAGTAAACCAGACCTCCGTTCAAAGTTAGCAAAAGTTAGCAATCTGATATATCTCGGATTAACACGAGTGGATCGTAACGCTAATCACCTTTGTGGATATGCAATACAACTATCAATACGTTAAATAGGTATAACGTCCCAATAAAACAGTTGAGGATATAAAATGTTTTATGGTTTATTTAGAATATGCATGCACAATGTTTCAAGGTACTTTACATTGGTTTTGCTTGCTTTTGTGATTTAAGCAAAAAATCTATTTATGAAAAGAAAAAGGAGAATTTACGGGTTAATTTGTCATCTGAAATCCCTAATCTGATCTGGCATTAAATTAAAGCAGCAATCCGCGCTAATTACATTTTTTGCCATTTTCAACGTTGTTTTAATTTGTAAAATCTGATGCTTTCTTCGGGGGATATAAGTGTTTGAAGTGTCCCGAAGGTTAAAATGAAGTTCAGTTCCGATCTTATTGCAGTCTAAAGATTACCAAAATATAGAGATACGAAAATCCTGTTTTTGACACTACAAAAGCAGGACATGTCAGGGTGCATGATAAAACATTATATGACTTATATGAGTTGATTATATCAACTTATATACTGTAAGCTTCCGGGGCAATTACTTGTTTAAGATGCTTTTGTATGATATGTCTAAACATGAAAATACAGCTTGTTCTATTTGCCGCAAGAGCTAAAAGACAAGATATCCAATAATTACTAAACGATATAGTAATAAAACAGTATACACATATTGTACATAACACAAAAACACACAGAATTTGCTATAGACTACAGATACTATAAACAAATACACTGTAATGACAGAAACAATAACAATTATATTATAATCCCTAATATCATAATAAGAATAGACTATTTAACACATATTCTGAATGGTACTCACACAACTATCAAAGTGTCTTCCTGTTACTTCCTGGTTCATGAGCATACAAATATCCACAGAGGAAGACAGGTTAGTACACTTTGACAAAGCGATGGGGCGCAAAAACATGTTACTGTAACTTTGCTCTTCCTATTTTTGCATTAAACCGCTTTTTATTCACACTCTTGCACTGTCTCAGTTCGTGGTGCGGCGCTGGCTTGCTGCCAATTTTTTTTGTTCCTACATAGGTGTGAAAATAAAAGTGCAAAACCCTCATAGTGCAGAATTTAAAATATTTAGTGGTAACAAGAGGGAGGGGGGAGTAAACACGTACAAATAATCAGCGGTTAAAAGCATTGAGGTATAAAAACTATACAGTACACTGGCGACACACTTTATTCGAGCTCGGCTAGTCCCACGAATTCGGGTATACCCGGGTGTATTGAGGTTTGTGACTGTTTTCTGCCCGAGTGCATTGAGGTATTTTCTAGGCAGGGATTGAAGCATTTTATTCCCACTGGCTGCAATACTGCACAGTATATATATATATACTGCATTACAATTCATGAATTTATGCCATCTGGTAGACACGCGAAGCATTGCAGCCTATTAAATCCTAATCATTATCATTTAACAGATCAGCCGCCCGTCAGCCAGGCATGAACCCAGGCTGGGAAGGCAAACACAACGGGGCTTGTCAGAGGTGAGGAGCGGCGCATTCCAGGTATCTGCCAGGTACAAACTGGGCATTTGCTCGAATAAAGTGTGTCGGTGCAGTAAGTCTGGACATCGGAGTCAATCCCTGCTCCAGCGTCCAGCCTTGTAAGGGTGATGTTAGGAGGCAGGCATACTTGACATGAGACCACAGCTGATGTACAAAAGCAGTTTGGCGCAGGAAGTCCAAATTTCAATGGAGCAAGCTTTCACGGCAATGGTAAGCTGAAACTCAATGAGAAAATCAGACGGGAAGATGATCGCCAATAGAACGGATAGACGAGCTGCTGCCTGGATGGACATCGGCTCAAGCACAGAATAGCAAGACTCCGATTAACAGGAGCCTCTAGACCTCTCACCCAGCCCCAGCAGGGTAGACAGTCAACTCTGTATGAAAGGCGCACCAGTGAAGTACTGAAGCACCCATGTATGGCGTCACCCCCAACAGAGCGACAGGAGGTGTCAGGGGGTGATCTACAGATAGAGTGGATCACAGTGGCAGGAACAGCAGGGAGCGTGGTCGGGGTCGCAAGCAGAGGTTGGAGTCAGGCAGAAGGTAGTGTAGTAAGGGTCAAAAGCAGAAGTCGGAGGCAGGCGGCAGGTAGCGTGGTCAGGGTCACAAGCAGAGGTCGAAGGCAGGCGGCAGGTAGCTTGGTCAGGGTCACAAGCAGAGTTCGGCAATGAGGTGTAACGAGTGCTCACCACAAACAGGGTGGGACTGCAGGGCTGAGGTGGGATGTTAGAATACGCCAACCAACAACCGCGTAACCGTGTCCGGATTGCAGTCATAGTCATGTAGCTGGGTCAGGGTAGGAGAGGTCAGGATAGTCTTAATACTTGCCGTGGTCTAGGATTGGAGAAGGTGGATGGTCGTGTGCGTAGCCGAGGTCCAGGGGTCAGAGAAGGTAGAGGTCTGGGTTAAAGCTGAGGTCAAAGGTACAAGATATCAAGCGGAGGTCTGTTACGGGGAGTTTTGTTCTGGGCACAAGTGGTAAATGCAGTGACGAATTCCTTAATGTCCTTGCGCATCCCTGGTCAACAAAAGGTCCTTTCCAGAAGATCAATAATTCTCCTTGTACCTGATGACCAGAGCTTTTCGAAGAATTACCCCATTCCAAAACCTTTTGACAATAGGCTGGTGCAATGAAGAGACGTCCCTCTGGAACCTCAAGACCCCCCGGAATATCAGACTGACTTCTCGTGATGTCCTCCATAGCATCAAATTTGTTGACAGAGATGATACATGATGGGAGAAGTATGGTTTCCGGTCAGTACCCAGTCCTGTCTACTACAAGAAATTGGTGGGAGAGGGCATCTGTCTTCACGTTTTTAGAGCCAGATAGAAAATAATGAAATTGAAGTGAGAGAAGAAGAGGGACCATCGCGCTTGTCTCGACTCCAAGCGGCGAGCACCTTCAATGAAGAGCAGATTCTTATGGTCTGTCAGAATAGTTACAGGGTTTTCAGTGCCCTTGAGCAAATGCCTCCATTCCTCCAAGGCCATCTTGATGGCCAACAGTTCACAATTGCCCACGTCGTAATTCTGTTCAGCAGGCAAAATTTATTTTGAAAAGAACGCACAGGGGTGTAGCTTGGCTTGTGGGGTTTACCTTTGGGACAAGATTGCTCCGGCCCCAACATCTGAAGCATTCTTCTGGAGCGTGAAGGGTAGTCCTGGATCAGGATGCACCAGCACGGGGGCCGACACAATTACTGTTTTTAGCTTCTTGAATGCTTGAAGGGATACAGGAGACCAACGTGCTGGGTCAGCTTCTTTCTGTGTCAACGCCGTAATGAGTGCTACCATGGATGAAAAGTTTTGTATGAACCTTCAGTTGTAGTTTGCGAAGCCTAAGAACCGTTGCATGGCCTTCAGGGTCATAGGGCGAGGCCAATCCAAAACTGCTTTCACTATGGCTGGATCCATGGCAAGGCCAGTATCAGAGATGATGTAGCCCAGAAAGGATGTCGTAGTCTGATGCAAGTGACACTACTTCAATTTCGCAAATAAGTGATTCTCCCATAGTCGTTGGAGTACCTGTTTGACATGACCCAGGTGTTCACATGCAGTCTTGGAGAAGATAAGAATGTCGTCTAGATAGACAATGACGTATTGGTCCAGGAGTTCCCTGAAAACATTGTTGACAAAGTCCTGGAATACCGCAGGAGCATTACAAAGGCCGAAAGGCATGACAAAATATTTGTAATGTCCATTCCGTGTGTTAATCTCTGTTTTCCACTCATCCCCTTGTCTCGTTCTTAAAAGATTGTAAGCTCCTCGTAAGTTCAGTTTGGTAAATATGGTGGAACCCTGTAGTCTGTCAAAGAGTTCAGTGATGAGAGGTAAGGGGTAGAGGTTCTTGATTGTGATTTTATTAAGTCCCCGATAATCAATACATGGTCTCAGGGATCCATCCTTTTTCTTTACAAAGAAGAACCCCACACCTGCAGAAGATTTAGAGTTCCGGATGAAGCCCCTTTGCAGGTTCTCTTGGATGTATTCCTTCATGGCCTTGGTCTCTGGAGGTGACAGTGGATAAGAACATCCTCGCGGATGCACTGAGCCGGGTAGAAGGTTGTTGGGGCAGTCGAATGATCGGTGGGGTGGAAGCTCCTCAGCTTGAGCCTTGCTGAATATGTCCAGAAATGCAGAGTAGATTTGAGGCAGATGAGAAGTTACCTGCTCTGGTACAGAAACCCCACAAAGGCCTTTGGACGGTACAGAGCAGTTCTGTAGGCAGTATGAACTCCATTGAAAAGGCTGTTCTTCTGTCCAGTCGATCCGAGGGTTATGTAGTTGAAGCCATGGGAGGCCCAGGATGATGTCGATGACAGGAGAAAAAATGATGTCAAATTGGATCCTTTCGGTATGGACCTCTCCTATCTGTAACTGGAAAGGGATAGTTTAAAGACAAATAAAGGCGGGTTGTAAGGGTCGACCGTCAATCGCCTCAAGCCCTACCGGGTGACTTTTATGTGCCAAAGGGATTTTGTTTCTTTCCGCGAACCCCTGATCCATGACATTTCCCCCTGACCCAGAGTCCAGAAAGGCCTGAGTTGTGGCCTTGAAGGTGTCACCATTTAGGGTGATAGGTATCAAATGCCTGGTTGGCATCTTAAGAGGAGAAGTACCTAATGTTCCCAGGGTGATCTTCCTGGCTCTCGCTGGGGACTTGGTGTTCCTGACTTCTGGGGGAAAGCAGTTACCTGGTGTCCAGTATTACTGCAACGTCTGCACTGTTTCTCACCGGGCGATAGCTTGTTGCCTCCGAGCTGCATGGGTCCTTCCAGGTCCGAAAGCGGCGAGTCCAGGAACTCTGTGTAGTGGCTGCGGAGTCACTGCATGCATCGATTTCTCTCGCCCCTCTTTCCTGTAATCTTAAATCCACTCGGATGCAAAAGCCAATGAGCTCCTCCAGTTCCATTGGGCGTTCCTGTGCAGCAAGTTCACCCTTAAGGTTTTCGGAGAGATCTTGCCAGAATGCTTCCGCCAATGCCTCATCGTTCAAGCCGGTTTCAGCGGCTATGGTCCGAAATTCGACTGCGTACCAGGCCACGGGACGACTGCCTTGGGAAATATGGAAGAAAGATGAGGCAGCGGTTACCTTGCGTCTGGGCGTGTCGAATACTCTGCGGAACTCCTTGGTGAAGTGGCCTATATCGCAGGTGAGGTCCGGCCTTTGTTCTCAGATGGGTGAAGCCCACACCAAGGCGTCATCGACTAGCAGGGATATGATATAGGCCACCTTAGATCGCTAGGATGAAAACGTGACTGCAGCAATTCAAACTGAATAGCACATTGGTTAAGAAACCCGTGACAACCAAGAGGTTCGCCACTGTAGTGGTTGGGTGTCGGGAGTCAGGGTTTGGAGGCTCTGTTCATGGGAAATGTTGTGGGAGCAGACACCACTGAGGGGACAGGATCCACAGGGGACTTTTAGTCTGGTCAGTCAAAGCTTGTACTGTAAGTAGAAGTTGCTCCATTCGCTGACAATTCTGGTCAGGCTGTTTCTCTATTTGGTTAAATATGTCAGTGCGAGTGCTCACCACAAACAGGACGGGACCCTAGGGCTGAGGTGGGGATGTTAGAATAAACAGCGCAGGATTGCTATAGTAAAGGCTAAAGGCGATCTCCGCTACTCCTGTCACTCATCCACCCCTGCCGAAGCTCCGTTCGGGAGGGAAACACGTAGGGCGTAAGGCCGCACTTTTAGTGCTGGCAAGAGCGACGCGATTGACGTCACCCGGCACCGGCGCCACCAGCGAAAGTTATCATTTGTTTTTTTAGCGACAGTCGCCAGTGACGCCCGCGCAATTTGATTGGTTTAGAGACACACATGTGGCGACTGTCTCTAAAAAATCAAATTTACCCGGCTTCCAAATTTTTAGACGCTCTGTCGTGATTACTATAAGCCTTTCTATGATCCAATGTTTGATCATTCTTCCCCTACACATTGTGTACATTTAGCCACACCCACTAGCACTCCTTTTGACTCTTATATACATATATGTATTATGTGGTAATGTTTGGAGTTTCTCAGAGCTTGTTGGGTATCTGTGTGTTTATTAACTATGTGCAGCTGGTCTCAGCTGTTTTGGGAGGGTAGTGCCCCCCCACCCCCAAGGTTTAAGTTCGCCACGCCCCACTTTCCAAGTTGGCAGGGCAGTTTCATTTTGCTGGGTTATGACAGATCCAATGTTTGATCATTCTTTCCCTAATTATAGAGGTAAATAAGAATTTTAACTGAGGGAGTGTTAGGACCTGCTAACGGTCATGCCTTGAAGTGGCACCAGGCTTAAGATGCTTTGGCCAAAGGTTTAAACTAAATTACCCTTTTTCAAGAGAATATATAGGTATTGCACTGTATATTTTTGAAGTAGCTTTGGGCATCTTTGTTTGTTTTTTGTTGTGTACATTTAGCCACGCCCACTAGCACTTCTTTTGACACTTATATACATATATATATATATATATATATATATTATGTGGTAATGTTTGGGGTTTCTCAGAGCTTGTTGGGTATATGTGTGTCTTTTTTCTAAGCTTGGCTCTTTTTAATGTCTGCATTAAGTCTTTTAAGTGTTTAGTGCCAGGGCCCAAAACGTCTATGTAATCTTTCATAGCCGGACTTGTTAAACCTCTGTTATACTTTTACATTTATCATTAATCATTTATTTAAGAGCATGTCACACTGTTGAGATGAAAGAGCCTAGTTTTTTTTATAAGCTTGAGATAGAAAAAGACAAGTTAATGTCATAATAATCACTAAGATCTTCCTTTGTGCTTCAACTGTCAACTTCAAAGGTAAAAATACATGAGGCTGCTTCTTATGAATAAATAAATTACATAATAATGTAATATAATTTCGAAAGAGCTAGCAGCAACATAATGTAATATGTTTTACCTTTGCCTGCTACTGAGATAAAAAATTGCATAGTGCAATTACAATGACTGTTTTCTTGGAAATTAGTTATTAACTAATATATATTTAATAATTTAAGGCTTCCAACACAGCGTTCTTCTGGTAAATCAGTATAAAATATCCACGGTTAAGGTTACTCATTTATTTACTAAGAATCATTTCAACATCAACATAAAACACTACTCAGAAAATCATGTCAGCAACAACTAAAACTACAGAGCATTAATATCACAACTTATTTTATTATTATAGTCTATAGTGAAAACCACTTCCCCGTTAACATACATGTGGTTACAGCTAAAATCAGAATAAAACAAATACAATTATGACCTTCTCATGCAAACTGACTGTTCTGGATAATAATATTTCTTAATAAAAGACAAAATACAACTATATTTACATTATTTTAATTGACCTTAACAACTACTTGTATCACATTTAGTCACAAAAAAATAGTTTCATTTTTCGATGTTGCGGGTACAGATGTAACTGGACCTATTGTCACGCCGCATGCCCCCTTACCCTCCGCATTGATGACGTGGTGGCACTATCTCCGGAGTAGCAGATTTTTGTTTTTTCAGCTGCAGTTCGCAGACAGTCCGGCTACATCTGTGAAACAGAGATTGCTATTACAGATGGAGCAGTACTGGTGTTCAAAAGTAAGTGAAAGCCGCAGCAGGAGGAATTAATTTTCCTGTTTAAGTCCTTCCACTGCCCTTTGGGTGCACTAAAATGGTAGAGGAACTACAACATCATGGAAATTGGGCCCTATATGCACTGTTAGGGGTTTCATTTATCTTCTATTGGTTGCGTTTACTCCTCGGCTGACTGCTGTCACACTCCAGTGCTGTGCTAAAATATGTAACATGGCTATTCAAATTTTGTGTGGATGAGCCATATTATACTCTATGTCAAATAAACCATAATGTTGTCTACTTTTAGAAAACGCATGTACAAAATGTAATGGATTTTCATTTTGTTTAGTTACCATTTTTACAAGAGACAAGGTGGTGGGTCCCGAGTAGCATTACACAGAATTTGACGCACACATTTAACTCAGTTATTGTAATTACAGGAACTAAACAATAATGCACACAGACGCCACACTCATTTTCTGAAAGTAGACAATCTGAGGAATCCAGGGGTGAGTCACTTAAAACTATGAAATACATACAGTATAAAAATATATGGATTGTGTAGATGACGCCTTTTTTGGCAGATAATTCATCTGTAAACTTCAAAGGGCTTTTAATGAGAGAATGGGACTTCAATTTATTCTATTTTTTTATTATCAAATTCTAAGTAAAAAATGCTGTTTGCTGTTGCTACTATTGGACAGTGATAGAACTCGGTGGTAATTCCAGAGGCTCAGATCGTCACTTTGTGAGTTAAATTGGTGGAATATGGAAAATGTTAATTTGAACAAAGCTGATCTTTCCTAGTTTTTCAGCATTCTGTGGTCCTTCTGAGCAACTGTGTTGAAACAGGTCAGCAGGAGCAGTAGAGATTTGTCTTCAAATTTGTTTTGCACATTTTTTCGCAGTTTTCTCTTAAATTTCCAATTTTTGCAAAATGTTTGTGGAAGTTCACAATGCTAAAAATGTTGGTAATTTCATCCGAATTCTGCAAAAAAAAGCAGTAAATGGTACTACGGTTCTAAAGGGCCATGTGACAATGCTCGTTGATTTTTTTTAATGCTTGGCAAATTTGTTTTTGTAAAGCATGCCATTTTTGCAAATTTGTTTGCAACAAAAATGGCGAATTTCCCCAAAGGACATGAACATATCTAGTAGCATTTCCATTGCGTACTCAGGGCCAAAATGCAATATGTGCTATGCTACCTCCATTCATCAGCCCCAAAGGTTCTAAAGATATTCTAACAGGAGTAATTGAAATATACTTTGCATATCATACAGTATTAGCATATATATGCCAGGTATCTAAAGTGTAATCCTATGACCATATATGCCAGGTATCTCAGGTGCAATCTTATTTGCATATATGTCAGATATCTCTGCTGTAATCCTATTACCATATATGCCAGGTATCTAAATTTTAATCCTATTTACATATACAGTATGCCAGGTATCTCAGGTGCAATCCTATTAGCCTATATGCCAGGTATCTCAGGTGTACTCCTATTTGGGTATAGGTGTTTCTCCATGTGTTGTTTCAGCCCCAAATATCTGGCCTGCACAGCCCTCTACTAGGACCTGCTTTCTCCCAAGGATGTGCTTAGTTTTCATGAAGTCCTGGGTGAGCCTGCTGTCCACTATCAGGTTCCTTTGAGCACTTACTACTCTCTTTCAGGGCTGTTGCAGGGACTCTTGGAGCCCTCCTAAACCTTCACAGCTCTGCCTCTGCTATGTACTAACTAATATTACCTATTTATGAGACAGACACACTCATTTTTAGCTAAAAATTTATCAATTTTCTGCTGTCTGAAAGTAATTCACTCATCTCAAGGCAAGTTAATTGAAGGTTTAGGAAATCTAATGTATTTTAATCACAAATTACACAAATAAACGTTCAAATGTTGGCTTCCTAATCGACTTCACCTCTTATAGGCCTCTTTTACACCTCTGGAGTACTCACGGCTTCTCAGCCTCTGACATCATCTAACCTACCCAGGACTTCTGTGGGCAGATGCCCATTGATGACATTATCTCTGCTCTCTTGGGTTTAACTTGCTCAACACACCCAGCAAGGTCTGTTGCAATAATAATAGACCTCCAACACATCAATTTATCATGCAGCTGTATTGATTCAAAAGTAAATGCATTATTGATTTACTGTATTTAGCAACATTTTGAACCCCAATGGTCCTACAGTGCACAAAATAAATGGTGTATTTCATTTTAAATCAGACAGTCTATGCATTTTTGCCAGACCAAAAGCAAAAAATATATTTTTTAAACGAAAGCACGAATCTTCAAATATAGTTAAAAGAAACCACAGATAAAAGGTTGGTATTTCTGAAAGCAAAGTAGTTCTTCTCTTTGCATCACAATCAAATGAACGCTGTGAAATGTCAAGCTCTCAAATTAGGCACTCTGACATTTTAATACATATCCCCTATTATCTCTTCCCAAAGGCAGAGTACATCTGGTACTACATTTAAATTGCATTCATGTATTCCATAGATAATCTGTAACGCAATTATTGCTTGTTGATAATTTTCTTACTAGAATAAAAGAAAAAGGAAATGTACTTTTCCTATACAAAAGATAATTGGCAAAAAAAAATATTCGTTAAAGGGATGGCACATTTAATTGAATGGAAGATATGAGCAAAAGCATGCAAAGAACTTTCTGAAAGTTAAATTGTCGCAGGGTGAATAATTTTTGTTGCGTGTGTGTGCAAATCTCTACTTAAACTAACTTTGACAAGTTTGTGCCCTTATCTGTAGAGATGGGCCATCCCGTCCAAATCCACTTCCTGGAATTTCCTGCGCTTTCCATTAAAAATCAGTTCCGTGTGTCGCTTGGTTAAGTGGCTTTAAAAGAAAGCCCCGGCGGATTTAACGTTAATCCATTCTTCGGAAGGTGACTATTTCTAATCCGTCGCCGTATTGTAAGAAATAAAGTGCGGTGGATTCATCCATAGTTGGTCATTTTTAAAACCCGCTGGGAGATTAAGCTGTCACAAACTGAGCTACATCGTGCCACGCAGACACCGGCCACGATCACTTATCTGCAGAACCATTCGAGAGAGAGGAGAGGGTCAGACAGAAGCCTGGGGCTGCATTCATAAACACTGCAGCCGTGCGGAAGCGCGCGGAGGCTGAGGGAAAGCGGGTGCTTTCCCTGGCCTTAGTTCGCACGCCATCCGGGGCGTTTCTATGGGCGGGCCAGTGACGTCATGGAGCTGGATCGCCCTCATTGGGCAAACCGCTCACGTGACCGCCCTATCGCGAGAAATCAGTTTTGACTGATTTCATGCGCATCCCGCTTCCGCGCGCACGCGTCCGCACGCAGTATTGACGCAATCACTGCCTTTAGGAAGTCTGATTGCCCAGCGTACGGACGCGTCCACGCGGTCTGCCCCTGTATGGACGCAGCCTGAGAGTGTGAGAGAGACAGAGAGACACACAGTCACACATGCATCACACAACACAAAATGTTATATATTTTTTTCTATTATTTGTGATGGATGACAGAGGGGGTCCCCTTCCCACTTGGGAGGCAGGGGAAAGGTTAGTCCGGGCGACCACGCGTGCTGTGCGAAGAAAAGTCCATACCTCATTGAGGCAGACGATAGAGTGCACAGCCACACGTGTGATGGAGCGCGACGGCGCAGCCAATTTTTTGTGAGACAATTTTTTGTATTTTGTCGCGCGATGGCTGGTTCATGTGCATGGTTCAGCCAATGAGGGCAAACCACTAATGTGATGTCAAGGCCACACCTCCGCAGTGCCTAACCGTCACACACGTCATAGCAATCCTACAGGCCACGGATCGCTTCTCGTATAGGCGCGCGCGATGACATGCGCTCCATCGAGCACACGTGGGCCTCTGTATTCGAGGGCTTAGAGGCAACCAGCAGTTCTTACTTGACTCTGTTATGCACTTTATATATTTCTGGGTGGGTTGGGAGGAGAAAGGGGAAAGCTCTCTACTCCCTCTCGGTTTCTGGAATCACCCTTGCTGTGGGACCAGATGCATTGTCTCTGGAGTGCAATTTACATCGGTGGGTCCAGCAGAATGGAGGACACCAGCAGCACTTCCAGGGGTTTACCCCCAATTTACAGAGGAGTCCAACCCCTGGAATCCGGACGCTTGTGATGCCTCTCCCATCCTCCCCTCCTGAGGCTCTGTTACCCCCACTTTGGTTACCACTTTGGTTACCACTTTGATTTTATTGTATCCTTTCTGGGGTTTTGTGTTTTTAGGGAATTTACTTCTGTTTCTGTTTCATATAATAAATGTTTTTTTTTCACAGTTCTCTGTCTTTCCATGTATCTCATGGGTCTTTTCTTTTCTCCCACCCTCTCATGTCTACTCCGCTTCGAATCCCCTCTTTGCCTGTGTGTGCCTCTCTCTCTATTGCCCCTCACTCTCCCCTCTTGGGTCTGGTCCTGGCCTGCAGGTTGTCTTGGATTATGGAATATTTATGAATTTATAATGGTTTTCCTGCAAATCGTTACTCCCCCACACCTTTCTGCCTAATTTATATGAGATTAAAATCAAAAACAAGATTACTATGATGGTGGGGGAGACTGATAATACAGAATAGCGCAGGGGTGCGCAAACTTTTTGCCCTGTGCCCCCCTGCCTGCTCTCCCCCATTGCTTGTGCCCCCCCTTACCTTGTCTCAAGTGTTAAATTACGCAGCAAGGTTATCTGATGTCACATCACGTGACCCGCAACGTCATTTGATGCCGCATTGCCATGGTGATGCGTCAAATGATGCCTCAGCTGTCTATTAATTAGACTATCTGACTCGTGTCTGCCCCAGGGATTACCGATGGGCTCCTTATAGGGTCTGCAAGTGGCGAAACTGCCATATCTGATCCTGGGTTTTTTTAAGCACCAGGATTTTTTCTTCAGGACGAAATTATTGGGAAGTCGGGACCAGTGAATCAGGGATCTGGAGGGTGGGCGATGTTCCTCCTATATCAGTATAGAAAGGAAAGGAGATCATGAGTCTTTCCTTCAGTTTAATAAAAAGTTCTGGTGTTTGCGCATATCTGACAAGTATCACAATTATCCCCTTCTACTCATAACTAACAATGTTTTACTGATGTACAGTATTGGGTTCTCCAGCTAAAGTACTAAAAAACAAAAAATGTTTTGCTTTCAAACACCTTAATAAATGGATTAAAGGTGCAGATTGAAATGCAGACTGTAACACTTCAATTGCCCACTTGGCTCATTATTAAAGCAGCTGGCGTTCACAGTGAAGAATCATGTCAATAATTGTACCTGTGCCTTATTCACAGATTTCGAGGTGGTTTACATTTCACCACTAAAGTTGGCCTCTTTTCATTGTTTCTTTGTTGTACATCAATTCCTTGTGTAGCTAATATTGAAACGGTGCACTGTTGCTGTGGATCTGCTACCTTAACCCTTGCTTTGCATTGAGGGATGCTGGTGGATCTCAGGTCTAAGGATGTTTGTTGCCTTATGCCTGTGTCATTTGTATATAGTTGTAAGGTTTTTTTTTTTTTTTCACAGTTGAATAAATATACCACATCGCATCATGTCTATCTCATTTAATAAATGCGCTCATAATATTTCTAAGCTGTCTGAATATTGTACATAAATGTGCCTGTTACCGAGATTGAACTCTGCAAAATAATTATTTTGGTTCTAGGATGGGCGACATCTTCAAAGACATGTGATTTAAAAAATATAATATCTGACAGTCTTTTCAATCTTGTCACTTCTCAGTGAGCTTTTAAACTGTTGCTCCACTCCTTCCCTGTTGAGGGAATCACCCTCACTGTAAACAAATGATGTTGCAATACAAATCTGACAGCAATTACCTTTCTATGCCACTGGCTAGAATACTTGATCACGGGAGAATTGGGGAGCTGCAGGACGGACACTGATACGGGTTAGTAGGAGACTATATGGTCAGCGCGCACTGACTATCATCATGTGTGTCATATTGCCTTGTTTAAGTGCTGCAACCAAGTTGGAACCGTTATCCCCCACCACAAACCCAAAATTAAGTGTCCTGGGTTAGCTACCGCTTTTTGAAATTCTTTATTTTTGATAACACATTAGAAGCTGTGTGTACAGTACCTTTTCTTCAAGACTCTGCATACATAAAGTGGCATGCCTACAGAACGTCTTGTTGCTGCAGACATTGTGGGGTGGTTTCACCACCATTGTGGTTTGACAATACTAAAACACCCCCAATGAGTAGTAACAGTCAGGTACATGACCACTACTTCACATGTCAGTAGTGAGGTGTATGCTCCAACTGTGCCAGGGCGTAAACCACTGATGCAACAACTTTGCTGTGCAGTTCGTAAAGTGTCTGGTTACAGAAATAGGATCTGCTTGGGACAGTCAAACGTGGCTCGCCACTTTGAATAAGCTCTCTGAAGACCTGAGATTCAACCAATTTGAACAGCAACAAGTCTATAGTAGCAAGTATTTTATTTAAATTGCCAGTCAGCCCCAGAGATTGTTCATGGGATGCAATTTTTTTCCCTTATCAAACGCTTCTCTAACTGTGGCCTGCGGCTGTTGCATTGGTGAGCAGGCTGCTTGTACTAGTTTGATTATTAAAACCTTTAACTATTGTAATTGGCTGGTGAAGCGAGCCAATCAGTAATATGACATCTGGTTGGTCACAGACTAACCAGAATAGGAAAGGTTTTAAAACTGAGTGAAAATAAAACTGAAGCCAGTGCACTGTAAATAAAAATAAAGTGCACTAAAAGAGGAGGGGTAATTAAAACGAAACCAGATGGGGGCATGCCGAGCATAGTAACCCGCTCAAGGCCCACAGGGAGGCAAATGCAGGTACCTGCTCAGCAGCCACAGCATGGGTGAACTCTGCTCAGATACGGGAGCGCACCAGCACCTGGAACAGAGCCTGGTAGGTAAGGGATACCTCCCCAGCCAAACGCTACTTCCTGGACTTGTATAATATATGTAAAGCTATGTTGGTTGTCCCGATTTATAACAGAAAAATTAATAATTTCAGTGATGCTTATACCTCGGGTTGGGGGTGTATTTTGTTGACGTCAAGCATAGTTTTATTCTTATAAATGTGGGGGTATCCTTTAATGACAGCAAAAACTACTAAAAACGATGAAGACTGACTCCATATTTGTGGGAATAAAAATATGTAAATGTCCACTTTTTTATATGGAGTGATACTGATCCACTCCGGTGTCTCTCAGTATCTTTGGATGATAATGTAATCATCAGAAGATCATCCATCCGCCAGAAGCCATCGATCGCCTCACCCCTCCCCTTGCCAGTGTAGAAGGTAAGAAACTGGCAGTTGAAGAGCATATACTATAAGGGAATACAATTATTAGTCCCCCTTGAACACCAATGAGAACATCCCAATTTCCCCTAGCCAAATTAGACATATTGTAGTTCTCAGAAGAAGAAGGAGGTGGGACCCTCCGTTTAACTTTTATTTTTAAATTAATTTTTATTTCAAGGAAGTGCAGATCAGCTAGTGAAGTTGGCAGGGGTTGGTTTAAAGCTCCACTGACTCCAAAGGGCAGGGAGTGCTTGGCATACCTGGTACGACACAAGCAAATGATTTATAAATACTGTATGTAGACCATGGACCCCCACCCAATCTCATATCAGGTACCCTAGGGTGTTTCATGGTCTGGCTACATGTCTGAGTGTGGTGCGTACCTGCTGGCAACAGGAGGGCCTGAGTCTCCCACAGTGACATGGAGGACAACAGGACAGGTTTCTGGGGTGGATGCCTTCATTCTCCTTCAATGGTGCAGCGCTTCCATCTGTAGTAAGCCCCAGGGTGGAATCCCTCCCACCGAATCCCCTCCCAGGGATGAAAGATTCCAGTCTCCACAAAAGTCTCTTATAATTAGCAGCAGCTCATTATTTGTCTCTCTCTCCACAGCATGCAGACAGGTATCACATATGAGCAGCTAGCTGTACTCCCTTAGGATGTCCCTGCCTCCACTCTGGGCCTCAGGGGCACCCAGAATGGTTCTAGCTTTTCCCTCACCCTAAGCAGGGTGAGAGGTACTTGGTCCACCCAACTATCAGTTCTACTCATCTGGATCCTAACTCACTATCACCACTAGAACCTAGAGTTAGAACTCTCTCATGAACTCTACTAAATAGGAAGTTCACTGCTCTTTATGGTTTCAGCAGGCACCGCCCCTGTGTCTCTTGATTGGACACAGGGTCAGGTGACCTACCTTCACCATTTCAGGGCAAGCGCTTGATGTGGGGAAAATCCATGATAACTCCTGGCAAACCTGCCTTTAACAGGGATTACTGCACAGGAGGAAGATAGAAATATAGCCCATAATCTTACCAGGGCTACATGTAGTTATGTAATTAAAACAACTATTACAGCCTTGCCAATTACAACAGATAATAGACCATGTTTACTTAATAGCTTGGTGGCAGAAGATGCTTTCTTGTCCATTAAAGTGAATGAGCTACAGTATAAGGTGTTTTCTGGCATAGAACAGTATCATAGAATAGCACAAATATAGGCCCATATATTGTGTAGTGAGAACCTTATATAACCAGATACTGTACATAACTTGTCAGCATTGCATAATCTGAATCCTTGAATAATATGATTCTCACTTCATTAGATTGGGTCACACAAACTCTTTTGATGTGCGGAAACTTGTAAAATGATTACTGTAACTAGCCTCCGCTTAGCAACAGTCTCTTAGCGCAACCTTTCTTGAACTCATTAACGTTAAGGAAATGCGACCCCAACTCCCACACAGAGGCAAAGGCAGCTTGGAAGAGAGCAAAATAAGAAGCATTTAGGAAACTTTTAACTGCAAAAAAAATAAGTGCTTGCAGCTGGCAAGTCTGAGACAAGTGACAAGCTTGCCCTCTGCAGGTATTTTTTCAGGAGTTTTGTTCTATCTTACAAGAATGTTGCATTATTTAATTTCTATTTATATTCAATAAGGGCCTAAATAACGAACTCACTAAAATAGGTTTTAAATAGTTAATATAAAATATTTTTCTAAGCCTAACCCTTTCTTTGCTTCATTGATGTGCAGAATATTTGCTTGAACTGAAAAAATTAAATAAAGCATACAGGGGCCATAATTATTAAGCAGTGCTATGATGGAAGGCATCTTAGAGAGTTTCAAGTGAAAGATTTCTAACAGCTTGGGGATCAAAGACCTTTCACAATCATGATTAAAATAAAAATTATACCCAAGTTGTTAAACATTTAGGGACTGATTCACAACGCAGTGCCAAAATGAGTGCATTGGCACGTGACTTTGCATCGATTTATTGAACACTAAAACATGAGAACAAAAATGGTATTCACTAAGAATGATCGTCATTTTTTATAGCTCGTTAAAAAATGCACTATCGTACGACCAGTTTTTTTCATCAGTACTATCGCGCTATAAATCCTAGCGAGCGGCAGATACAAAAAAATTCAGCCCAGAAGAGCTGCATGGAGACGCTGCATCTCCATGCATGGCTCTTACAGGCGATCGTACAGTTAAAATATTGATTTTAATAATAGTCTACGAGAGCAGGGGGTCTCCAGAGCTGAACCATAATGATTTCTGCCTCGGAGTCACCCTATTTCCCGAGATACAGGCCTCGTTATGGTTTTACGATTACGATTTTAGAAATATTTTAAAGGTCGATAAGCTGTTTATTCACTGCAGGTCGATTCACTGGTTTGTGAATAGCCAATACTGGCAGAATAAAAGTGATTTTGGCTTTTTTTGGCTTGTCAGACGATATTTTTGCCTCAGGGTGCTAAAGCACGTTAAAAAGCCATTAGTGTGCGATACTGCACTGCAGGGCCATCAACAGAAATCATGGGGCCCAGGACAAATGAAAGGAGTAGGGTCCAAATAGCGCACCCAACCCATAGCGCACCGACCACGGGGGAAAAAAAATTAGCGCGCAACTTTAACTTAACCCCCCAATACATACAAAAAATACACCCCCAATACAAATAAAAATCAGACTTACCTTGTGGATGAGAAAATGGGGACACTGGGGCACTACCTAGATGTGCAAATAAAATATAACAGGGCGTGAAATACGCAGTTATATGATAATGGGTGAACGGCAGTGAGAGATCGAAAGTATTAGAAATTATACTGGCCCAAACTGTCGCTGCTGCTCAGCTGAAGGAGAACCTTCCCTGGATCCCTGAATGAAAGATGTACTCAAGATTACAGCGAGCGCACATAAAAAACAGAATGATAATAATGATAATGAGTTAGATGGTGATAAAACAAATGAAATGTTAGAATAGGGTGTTGGAAAAGGATCATATAAATATACACTCACACGGCCAAATGTGAGTGACAGTCACATCTGTTGCAGAGTATGATTGTCTCTGATATCGTCACTGCTGTACTCATGACTCTTGAATGTCAAATCTTCTTCCTGGGATGCTACAATCAGTGTGGATACTCCTGTAGACTGTGTCTGCGAATCTTCTAGGGTCTCCTCACTGTAAAATTCCTCCGATGGTACCTCAGAGAGAAGGTGAGAATGGCAAGAATTGATCCCAAACAACCAAATAATAAATAACTGATAGGGAATAAGAGTATAAAATAAAATATTATATTAATCACTCACACGGGCATGTGTGAGTGCCCTTGTAGAAAGAATTTTGCAGACAATCTTTGATGCTTCTGCCTCGTGTTTCATCTAATAGTACCTCAGACAAATAAGTAGAAACAGTGGGGGTTGGTCCCAGAACAAAATACCGGGAAATGACTTGGTATGGATATAGAAAATATATATAATCACTCACATGGGCTTATGTGAGTGCCCTTATATAACAGGTACTTGACTCCAGATATGTTGGTTCATACGCAGCTCCTCTTAATCATATAGTGGAAGACAACGTGAGATTGTTAAAAGGGGGTAACAACTTAATTGGGCATAAGGTTAAGAACAAAATAAAATAAAAATAGGAGGTGTGACTTACACTAAAAAGCAAATAAGTCCTGTAACTGAGATGCTGTCCGGCTCCTGCTTAGAGTTGCTATTCTCTCTGTCTGAAGAAGGGGTCTTCCAGCAAATGACTGAACAGAATGAAAGTTCTTTAAAATCGTGAACAAACAGTTAATTTCCCAGCATTTTGTTCTGGGACCAACCCCCCACTGTTTCTACTTATTTATCTGAGGTACCATTGGATGAAACACGAGGCAGAAGCATCAAAGATTGTCTGCAAAATTCTTTCTACAAGGGCACTCACACATGCCCGTGTGAGTGATTAATATAATATTTTATTTCATACTCTTTGGCCGTGTGAGTGTATATTTATATGATCCTTTTCCAACACCCTATTCTAACATTTCATTTGTTTTATCACCATCTAACTCATTATCATTATTATCATTCTGTTTTTTATGTGCGCTCGCTGTTATCTTGTGTACAGTTTACCTTGTGGATGGTCTCAGGTCAGGCACGGTGGCTGCGGAGTGGCCGGAGGCTGTGGGGTTGGCCGGTGGCTGCAGGGTGGGAGCGGTGGCTGCGAAGGGGGGGTGGTTGCTATGGGGGCGTTGCTACGGGGGGCTGTGGCTGCGGGAGGGGCGGTGGCTGCTACTGGGGGGGAGCGTACTGGTGGCTGCTACTGGAGGGGCGCGCCAGTGGCTGCTACTGGGGGGGCATTGCTGCGGGAGGGCCAGTGGCTGCGAAGGGGGTGCCGTTGCTATGGGGAGGGGGGGCATTAGGTCGGTGGCTGCAGGATGGTTGGGGGGCGGCCGCTAGGGTTGCTAGGTGGCGTGTCAAAAAATACTGGACACAATACTAAAATATGCGAGACCTTCCCAATACATATAAAAATATAGCCCCACGTCCTCCCAAAACATATAAAAATATCCCACCAATACATTTAAAAATACCCCCAATACATATTAAATACCCCCACCTCCCCAGTACATATACAAGTACCCGACCCCCCCAATACATATATAAAGTACCTGCCCCCCCAATAAATATAAAAAATATACCCCAACCCCCCCAACACATATAAAAATCAGATTTACCTTGGAGATGGTCTCAGGTCTGGCCCGGTGGCTGCTGGGTGCCGGGTGCTGTGGGGAGGCATGAGCGATGGGTGCAGAGGGCCGGTTGTTGCGGGGGGGTGGCTGTGGTGGCCGGTGGTGCTGTGGGGGCGGGGCGGTGCCTGGCGGTACTGCGGGGGGGCGATGGCTGCGGGGACTGGCGGTGCTGCGGGGGGCGGGTGGTGGCTGGCAGTGCTGCGGGGGGTGGCTGGCGGTGCTGTGGGGGGGAGGTGGCTGGTGGTGCTGATGGGGGGAGGAGCGGTGTCTGGCGGTGCTGCGGGGGGCGGTGGCTGGCGGTGCTGCATGGTAGGGTTGGTGGTTCTGTGGGGTGGGGGGGGCGGTGGATGGCGATGCTGCAGGGGGGGTGGTGCTACAGGGGGCAGTGACTGCGGGGGGCCCGATGGCAGGTCACAGCAGTTGCCACCAGCCCCGCCCCGCTGCCAACAACTGTCTAACGCTGCTGCTCACATGCGCGCCGGGCCTCCTTCTCACGCTGGAAGCTTAGCCCAGCTGACTTACGGCGCTGCTGTCAGAGAGACCCGGCACCGGGTACAGCCACACTGTGTTTTTTTTTTAATAACGGCCACGCAGGGGGCCTGGGCGGCCATGCCCCCAGACTCACGGGGCCTGGGATGCCAACCTCGCAGACCCCCCCCTGTTGGCGGGCCTGCAGCACTGTTATCACTGCTTTGTGAATAGCAAAGGAGGCAGTATCGTGCAATAAGGGCATTTATCGAGCTTTAAACCACTTAGCACTGCTTTGTGAATGAGCCCCATAAAGAGGTATAAGATCCACTACATCTCTACACTTCACAATCTCAATTCATTTACTCCTGCTTCCTCAAAATTCTCATAGGAATTGTACTGTATATAACATCCAACATGGTGACTCTGTCATCATAAACATTGGGTATATACAGTATACATGGGGTTCCCCGCATGCATAATGTAAAAAAAGGAAGCAACAAAGAGATATCAAAAATAATATTTACTATGCATAGAAAAAACATACAATTAGATGCAACATGAGCATACACAGAAAGTGTAATGATAAAGAGAAAAAAACACAAGGTGACAAGTATATTATGAATGGTGTTCCTCCCACAGTATAACTTAAAATTACATGCAGTCTGTCCAGATTATATTCAATCTATATATCTCTAGGCCACCTAGCAGTTTATGTCCAACAGTGTGTATATCTACACCACCTAATGGTATACATAAGAGACCCCTTTATTATAAGTACTGTGTGGGGGTGTAGACAAAATGAACTGAGTATAAGTAACCAGGATACGAGAAAAAAAGGGGAAGAAAATACACCACAAAATAAAAGGAGGTAGAGAATAGAAAACAACAGGTAAAAAGGCCAAAACTAAAGTCAATGAATAGTCAATATAAATTTATATGGGGCTTTACATCGTGAGGGGGAGGCAATATGACCCATATTTGTTCATCTACATCATGATGGTGGCTGGACAGGACCGTTTGCAGTTGATCAATGGTATATGTATGGTATAAGCTATAGTTAATGTACATTTTAGTTTCGTATTGCCCTTATATAATTGCTATTGTCATAATCATACTGCGGGTGCAAAATATTTAACCAATAAACTGTCTAATATTTTTGGTAACTGGGGAGAAGTAAAGTTATAATCGAATAGAAGAAAAAGGGATGTGATGGACACACTTCTGAGAGGTTTCGGGGCAGGGAACTCCGCATATCCATAAAGCAATCATGGGTAGGACTAAGGAGTGTTGGGCTCCACGATAGAATAACTCAATATGGAGACCCAGGGTAGATTTATATGTGTAATGATCGCAAAAGATACCCCTGCGTCTATTGCCCACCTTAGTGGCTGTTCTAATAGCATAAACCTGGTGGTTCACATGGTTGTAAAATCAAATCTGTAACAACCCTCCAGATTATGTACCCACAATTCGATGATTTCCAGGTATTAAATATGAGTAGTTATCAGTCTATGGACTACTGGAGAGGACCCAATGCTATTGTCCTCCTAAATACTATAGAGTACTGGGTCATGAATAATACAGCCACCAATGAATATGTATCCACCAACCCGCTTTAAATAAATGGGGAGGAAATGGTGTGCGGCTGTCACGCCGTATACAAGATAGAGGGCAATACCACAGTACTCTTGGGGATGCCATTAACAGTAGCAAGATAGCGGAGCCTGGCAGTATGAGGGTTCTTTACAGTAAGGGCAGTTAAAATGTGGAATTCATTACCCATGGAGACTGTGATGGCAGATACAATAGATTTGTTCAAAAAAAAGGTTGGACATCTTTTTTGATGGGAAAGGTATTCAGGGTTATACCAAATAAGTATACATGGGAAGGATGTTGATCCAGGGATTAATCCGATTGCCAATTCTTGGAGTCAGGAAGGAATTAATTTTTCCCCTTAATGGGGTTTTTTGTTTGCCTTCTTCTGGATCAATAAGTAAGTATAGATATAGGATAAAGTATCTGTTGTCTAAATTTAGCATAGGTTGAACTTGATGGACCTACGTCTTTTTTCAACCTCATCTACTATGTAACTATGTAACTATGAGTGTGATAATTCATTTACGGAGGCTAGAGGTGTGGCCTTGACACCACACTAAGGAGCTGGTGTATAGAGGTGCTCTACACTGCTAAAATAGGACGTTATAACATTCCTCACGTCTCTCTTCTGATATCCCCAGCATGGTGGGACGACACCTGGGTGGATCCAGAAGTATCTCAGGTCTGACCAGTATGCGCGACCAGATCAATTCATTAATCGCCAAAGCCAATCTACATCAAGAGCACGCAACCCAACATATTGAAGCTTCTAGAGCCCATGCCCGACTGCATGCTGCCAGAGTGGTGGGTACATAAATATGGAATATGGGTTATAGTGGGAATACTATTCATGTGCATCCTTTACATATGCTCTCAAGCAAGACCACAGATACCACTTATACGATGACTGCACCATATCCGTACAAACTTAGAAGTGTTTCCAGTTGTCATGATGCCTCTGATCCCCAGTTTCATGTCACCAAGGTCTAGCGGGTTTGTTTAGTGAGATAATGAGGGATTTTGAGCTCACGGGATAAGTATCTGTCGTTTAAATTTAGCATAAGTTGAACTTGATGGGCATATGTCTACTATGTAACTACGTTTGGTGCTGCTTTAATGACAGTGGCCCCTATGAGGGAATGTCCATTAACCAATGAGATATTAATACCTGTTTCTTTCATGGCAGATAAAATCATCCCCTAACGGTGTTCACCATAACAACCCGGAACAGTGGTCTCCAACCGGGATCAATTTGGAGCAAATAGTTTAAACTGCTGAGGTAATTAGTTCAATCTTAAGGAAGGGGTGATGTGGGATAGGTGCCGTTTTTGCAAATAGCCTTGTTATATCATGTGCTGTTAACACATCATTTTTAATATTGAGTACATAAAGTGATTTATCATTATATTGATTCTGTTTTATTCTTGCGCCCCCTTCTTTTATATATTTAAGTATCAGCACATTTTTTTTATTAAAATGTATCCCTGATGAAGTAGGTTTACCCCCTACGAAATGTGTTGGATGCTGCATTTGAGCATTTTAATATTCATACTCTAATTTCTCTCCCCCTATATGGCTAATTGTTAGCGTTTCTGGTCTCCAGTATGCAGAGTTTAAAGGGCTTTTCCTAAGGCATCCTTCCTGACATTTTCAGTGACCATGCGATAGTGTACTGTGTAAGGAAATTTAAACCGCCCCAATCAAGCCCTAAAGTTCTCCTCACTAGAATATTTAGAAACTTTATCCCACAACAGTTTCTGGCTGACCTTACCAACTGCCCTTGGCACAAAATCGATTTAATTCCTGACCCTGATTTTGCGCTCGACGATATCCAATCAAAATTCTTAAAACTCTGTGATACCCATGCTCCACTACGCAGAATAAGAGTACGGGGTGCCCACCTTCCATTGGTTACAACTGACCTTATAGCACTCTACCAGTTCAGGGATGCTTTGTGGAAAAGCCACAAAGTAACTGGCACTACCAAGGATCTCAATCACTACAGATGCCTGCGGAACATGTGCACAAAGCAAACAAGGCATGCAAAAGCACAATATTAATCTGACAATCTCCTCCAGAACACATCAAACCCAGCTAACTTCTGGAAGGTTATCAACAACATATTCCAGCCTTCTAACCATCAACAGCCAAGTAATATCACTAAGGGCGATATTTCTCTGACAAACCCCACCGACATTGCAAATGCATTCAATGATTAATTTGTGGGGTGTGCTACTAACTTATTAGCGAAACGCAGCCCAAACCACAAACCTGAATCTCATCCTGGGAGTACCCCTATGGCCCCACCCCTGCCAACACTGCCCACAATTTTCAATTTGGCCCAGTATCCGAAGAGGAGATTACACAAGCGCTTCTCAAATAAAACTAAGCAGCCAATGTGGACCCGACTTACTACAATCTAGGTTTCTAAGACTTGGTGCCCCAGCAATTGCCAAACCAATTGCTTCCATAGTCAACTCTATCCTGTCTGCAGGCCATATCCCTAAGACCTGGAAAGCGGCCAGAGTTGTCCCAATCATCAAAAGTGGGGACAAAAACACTGTCTCAAACTACAGGCCAATCTCCCTTCTCCAATCCTATCCAAAGTCGTGGAAAAATTTGTCCACTCCCAATTAAGCTATTACTATAACAAGACAAATTTCCCTAGCCAATTCCAATCTGGCTTTCACCCCAAACACTCTACCGTAACTACCCTGCTAAAAGTTTGCAATGAAATCCAGTGTGGAATGGAAAGGGGTCAACTCACTGGTGCAGTATTCCTAGATTTTGCAAAGGCTTTTGATACTGTTGATCATGCTATCCTGCTTAACAAACTCCAGAGCTCTGGAATAGGGAAGAATGCTTTAAACTGGTTTCAGTCCTACCTATCAGGTAGATCCCAACATGTGTCCATCTCCGGCTCTAACTCTAACCCCCTGGATATCACCTGTGGCGTCCCGCAAGGCTCTGTTCTGGGGCTCCTACTCTTCTCAGTGTTCATCAATGATCTTCCCACAGCTTGTCAGGATGCCTCAATACACATGTATGCAGATGACACAATCCTATATGCACACAGCCATAGCCTCTCTGACCTTCAACACATACTTCAGTCTGACTTTTCCAGACTCGAAAACTGGATTTCCCAAAACAAACTGTTTTTAAACACTGACAAGACTGTAACAATGGTATTTGGGACCAAGACTAAATTTTTAAAGCTTCCAGCAACTGAGCTCCAGATTAGAACCAACATTAACACCACCCTAACTCCTGTTACTAGTTTTAAACACCTGGGCATATGGTTTGACTCCCACTTAACATTCGGGATGCACATTGATACCCTGACAACCAATACCTATGCCAAACTAGGGGTACTTTACAGGAACAAATCCTCCCTAAGTCTCCTGGTCAGAAAACGTATCGCACAACAGATGCTAATGCCAATTATTGACTATGGAGACATAGTATGTGGCACAGCACCTCAAACCCACCTTAGCAGACTTGACACCCTCTACAATTCAATTTGTCGTTTTGTTCTCCAATGCAACTATAACACACATCACTGCGAAATGCTCAAAGAACTAGATTGGTCATCACTAGAGTCTAGGCGCAAAGTTCACCTTTCCTGTTTTGCCTTCAAATACTTTCTGGGCAAGCTACCCAGCTACCTGAACAAGCTCCTCACTCCTACCACATGCAGCACCTATCATCTGAGATCTGACTCCAAAAGTCTGTTCATGGTCCCAAAGCTCAACAAAGTATCCAGCCGCTCCTACTTCTCTTACCATGCACCCCAAAATTGGAACAACCTACCAGAGACTCTTACATCCATCACCAGTTTAAGTTCTTTCAAATCTAAGGCTGTCACACATTTTAATCTGGTCTGTAACTGTTTCATACGTCCATAATATATATTATCTTTAACTGTGCACGCAATGTCTTCTATATAATGTATACCCTGCTCATTTATGTAACTGTATTTGTAAACGTTTATTAATTGTCTTAACTCTGTGCCCAGGACATACTTGAAAACGATAGGTAACTCTCAATGTATTACTTCCTGGTAAAATATTTTATAAATAAATACCTTGTGCTTCACAGCACTTGAGGTGACGTCACTGGTGATTACCCTCTGCTCAAACAGCTGAGCCACGCTACCAGCCAACAAGGGAGGAACACTTTCTCCGAGCATGCGGAGGTAATTTCTCTACAGGACTCTTTCATGCTTTAAATGGCATTCCACAAGTGCAATACTTTACAGCCCCGGTGTAAAGCTGCATTCCTACCTCACAGTTGCTACCTTGTCCTGGCATATCAGCTGTGCGCTCACCCAAGAAGGCAGTAGGTTCCTTGCATTATAGTCAGTGTTTGGCCGTGGAACAATCAGAGACTTTTCAGTTATTTATATCCTTTTTTGGAGGAGTTTGGAGGCTATTGATCAACACCACTCAGAGAGAAGAGTTCCTTCTACACCAGACTTAGCAGCTGACGATGGTCTTCACCTATGAAAGCTCTTGTCTCCGGTACCATGCTGGTTATTGCATGACATGTTTTAAAATCTTTACCATCTTGTACTGTACGTGCATGACCTATCCTCACCATATTGTTCCATATATAAATATATAAATCTTAAAGCATCCCTATAAGTTTGTGCCTGCTGTTTTACACAGCTTTTTTACAGAAAAGCTTAGGTTAAAGAAGAGCATGGTTAGCAAACCTACTGCATACACAAGACAGCTGTGTCTCATCGTTGTGAAGATGGTTATGTTACTGACCTTGCAATAGCTAGTGGTGGCCACAAACCAAGTACACAAAGTAAGTTATCTCATCAGATGTACTTGTTTTCTCAATTTATTTTCTACATTTTTTTTCACTTTAAAAAAAGACTTTGTTTCTGAATCCCCTGACATTGAACATGGGGTATCTGAAGAAGTCTTATTGTCAAGAAGCCACACAACTTATCCTGAGGTAGGAACAGGAGAAGGATTAGAACAGGAGAAGGATTCACTGCACAAAGGGCTTCTTTTTGTGAATGGAGGTGGTTGGCATGGAGGAGCTCCTACATAAAAAAAACCCAATGGCGCCTGTTGCAGCAACAGATAGTATGTCCTCCATCCTACACCATGTGACTGCAAACTAACACAACTCTGCTGTTGTGAGTGCTTTTCAGAGCAGTCTTAGGCTGGTTCTATGTGCCGGGGCGTGCTACGCCGTGCGCGCGCACGGCATTTATAGATGGCTGAGGTCAGCCAGCCCTTCTATACAAGGGCCGCGCGCGCACGGCAGGGAGCGGGGAGCCGACAGACAGCGGGGAAGAGAAGGAAAATCATCTTTTCGCGCCGCTACCGGCACTGAATGTATGTGTGTGTGTTTGTATATATATATGTGCGCGTGTGTGTGTGTGTGTGTGTGTGTGTGTGTGTGTGTGTGTGTGTGTGTGTGTGTGTGTGTGTGTGTGTGTGTGTGTGTGTGTACAAATTTAATAAATACCAATGTTTTTTTTAATAAATAATAAATTACACACACACACACACACACACACATACACACAAACACACACAAACACACATAAACACAGTACCTTCACAGCTCACAGTATACACAGTATACACACAAAAAGCCTTCGAACAGGCGCGCGCGCACGCACGGCCGCACACACATATAACAGCCCTTATCTGGGAGGCCTGTCTGATCCCCCCAGCTGTTGCTAGGTGACAAGACTCCAGGGAAAAAATTGCACTGCTCAAACATACCAAATACCTATGTAAACATTAAAGATAAGTAGGATAATGTAGATTATAGCATACATATTTAATTCACCTGAATATGAGCACCACTTTTTTAGATTGCTGGTCCCTGATTTTTTTACAAACCTTCCATGTGAAATTAGATTGCAGTTTTACTGTGAGACCTTTCGCTAAAACTTGTTTGTTAGTTGGACCTCTGGGATTTTATTCCATTAGTGAACTCTGCACAAAATATTTCAAGGAATGTTTACTTCATCTTATTACTCTGCATTATTCATCTCATCAGATTCCTGATAGTTAAATTAATTCAATCAGTCTGTGGGGAAAGTTATTTTGGCAAAAGAAAATGATTTATCTCGTCTGAAGTCTGAGGGGGAAAGGTTCTGACTGCAATTGAAGAAAAGGAAGAGATATTCTAATTGGATTTAAATTTCAGAAAAATTTGACCTATACTGTAATTCTTGTTCTATACTGTATAAACTGCCTACTTTTTCTGGTTTTGTTATATTGCTATATTAACTAGCATAATTTCATTTCTAACCTGAAACTTCTATAAGCTTAATTTAACTGTGCGTACACAGTTTTATGGAAATATCTGTAACCTCTACTACACCTCCTATAAATTGCTTTAAGGTAATATAATATTATGAAGTACTGCACACTTCATACAGTGTGAAAAGCCTACTAATGCTATTGCGGCTGTCCAAATTGTTTTAACTCCCATTGCACATTCCAAACAGAATAATAACACTGTTTTAGGAAAGGATTAGTTGCTCCACTGAGATGGATTACACATAATCATTCACACATGGTGAGGATGGGCACTTCCACTGGTGTTTTGATTTTGTTATTGGTTTTGATTGTAAAAAAAAAATGTGTTTTGGTTCTAAAATAGTTACGTTTTTTGGGTGTGGATTTGGTTTTGTGGAAACTCTATTTTTTATTTTTACAAATTGATGGAAAACATTTTAAATAAGCAGTAAAAAACATAGAAAGCATTAAAGAAATACTTAAAAATCAAAATAACAAAAGCAGTTAGAAAATGTAAATAATACTGTAACTGAAAAACTGCAAATAACTTTAAAAGATACAGCGAGAAATACCCCAGGTATTACATTCAAATGGTGTCAGTTAGCAACAAGGGGGGCCTCCTTCTTTTAATATGTACTCTACTAGGGTAACTTGTAAGAAACCCCCAATGGCCACCATATTCCAGAACCCACCTGCCCTGGCAGATTAGCCTCGGGGGAAGCTGCAGTCATAAATGTCTGGCCTCCCCAGATGTTCAACCCAACTCAAAAGTTGCCCCTTTGTTAACCCAAAGTCACAGTGGTGTGTAATGTTTGCATACACTATGTGGAGGCCCGGTATGTGATGTCTATACCTATGTACAATGATAACCCAATTCAATATGATTGTGAGTTTGTGAGCAACAACTAACTTCTCTTGATCAACCAGGTCACAGACTGGTATACATGTATAGTAGGCCCAATGTTTGATTCTCAATAAGGTATGGGTCTCTCTCTTTTATTATGAGGCGTATGGTAAAGCACTTTTGGTTTAGGACTTTTGCCAACAAACTGAAACACATACTGAAGATAGTAAGACTAAATATACAAATTAAAAGACCAAAGATATGAATGAAGACTGAATATTTGAGCAATGAAGATTGGTGATCTACCGCTCAATATTGTTTTAAGCCCCGTCACAATCTTTTATTTTGCGGTATGGGGCTCTCTTTTCATTTGAAGAGTATGTCATACTGAAAGGGGCTTTTGAATTAGGAAATGATACCAATACTATCAAATACATTACTCCCCGAACCAGGAAAAAACACTGCCTTTATAGAAAGAGCGAGTATAAGTCTGCCAGGCACTGGACAAAGCTTAGTCTTGAGCCCTGCCATTCCCCCCCACTCTCGCCTCTTCAAGAAGCATGAACCCCCCCACAGTGCGATTGTGGCAGATGGTGTCCACAGCGCCGTAGACTTTTGCTTGTTTATCCGCGGTGTTGGGGACAGTAAATCTTACTACATCTATAGATTAAAATAAATAATGTTCTAATATATTTATTTATCTCTTATCTTCTCCATCCCCTTCCCTCCACGGCCCCCATTTACTAAAAAAAAAATGAGGTTAAGGAAAGTAAAACAATAACTAAAGTAACAAAGTTATTATTGGAGATAAGGAAAAGCTGAGGTATTAAACAAATTCTTTGCCTCTGTGTTTACCAGGGAAGAATCAAGTTCAATAGTAGTGCCGCAGGAGGAAGCCACAACCTCCATATTAATGAACCATTGGTTAACTGAGGAAGAAGTTCATAAGCGACTTGAAAAAATTAAAGTAAATAAGGCACCTGGCCCCGATGGCATACATCCAAGAGTTCTCAAGGAGTTAAGCTCAGTAATAGCCAAACCATTATATTTAATATTCAAGGACTCCATTTCCACAGGCTCAGTACCACAAGATTGGCGTAAAGCAGATGTGGTGCCTATATTTAAAAAGGGAGCTAGATCACAACCGGGAAATTACAGACCTGTAAGCCTGACTTCAATAGTAGGGAAACTACTTGAAGGTTTAATACAGGATAATATTCAGGAATACCTACTGCACCGACACACTTTATTCGAGCAAATACCCAGTATGTACCTGGCAGATACCTGGAATGCGCCGCTCCTCACCTCTGACAAGCCCCGTTGCGTTTGCCTTCCCAGCCTGGGTTCATGCCTGGCTGACGGGCGGCTGATCTGTTAAATGATAATGATTAGGATTTAATAGGCTGCAATGCTTCGCGTGTCTACCAGATGGCATAAATTCATGAATTGTAATGCAGTATATATATATATACTGTGCAGTATTGCAGCCAGCGGGAATAAAATGCTTCAATCCCTGCCTGGAAAATACCTCAATGCACTCGGGCAGAAAACAGTCACAAATCTCAATACACCCGGGTATACCCGAATTCGTGGGACTAGCCGAGCTCGAATAAAGTGTGTCGCCAGTGTAATGGAAAACCAAATTATTAGTAATAGTCAGCATGGATTTATGAAGGATTGATCTTGCCAAACTAACCTTATTTGTTTCTTTGAGGAGGTAAGTAGGAATTTAGACCAGGGTAGTGCAGTTGATGTGGTCTACTTAGATTTTGCAAAGGCTTTTGATACGGTTTCACACAAGAGGTTGGTGTACAAAATAAAGGAAATTGGACTCAGTAATAATATATGCACCTGGATTGAAAACTGGTTAAAGGACAGACAACAGAGGGTTGTCATAAATGGAACTTTTTCAGGTTGGGCTAAAGTCGTGAGTGGAGTACCTCAGGGATCGGTACTGCGACCCCTGCTTTTTAACTTGTTTATTAATGACCTTGAGGTTGGGATCGAGAGCAAAGTCTCCATCTTTGCTGATGATACTAAATTGTGTAAGGTAATAGAATCAGAGCAGGATGTAATTTCTCTTCAGAAGGACTTGGAGAGACTGGAAACATGGGCAGGTAAATGGCAAATGAAGTTTAATACAGATAAATGTAAGGTTATGCATTTGGGATGCAAGAATAAATAGGCGACTTACAAATTAAATGGAGATATATTGGGGGAATCCTTGATGGAGAAGGATTTAGGAGTGCTTGTAGACTGCAGGCTTAGCAATAGTGCTCAATGTCATGCAGTAGCTGCAAAGGCAAACAAGATCTTATCTTGCATCAAACAGGCAATGGATGGAAGGGAAGTAAACATAATTATGCCCCTTTACAAAGCACTAGTAAGACCACACCTTGAATATGGAGTACAATTTTGGGCACCAATCCTAAGAAAAGACATTATGAAACTAGAGAGAGTGCAGAGAAGAGCCACCAAATTAATAAAGGGGATGGACAATCTAACTTATGAGGAGAGGCTAGCTAAATTAGATTTATTTACATTAGAAAAGAGGCGTCTAAGAGGGGATATGATAACTATATACAAATATATTCAGGGACAATACAAGGAGCTTTCAAAAGAACTATTCATCCCACGGGCAGTACTAAGGACTCGGGGCCATCCCTTAAGGTTGGAGTAAAGGAAATTTCACCAGCAACAAAGGAAAGGGTTCTTTACAGTAAGGGCAGTTAAAATGTGGAATTCATTACCCATGGAGACTGTGATGGCAGATACAATAGATTTGTTCAAAAAAGGTTGGACATCTTTTTAGATGGGAAAGGTATACAGGGTTATACCAAATAAGTATACATGGGAAGGATGTTGATCCAGGGATTAATCCGATTGCCAATTCTTTGAGTCAGGAAGGAATTAATTTTTCCCCTTAATGGTGCTTTTTGTTTGCCTTCCTCTGGATCAATAAGTAAGTACATATATAGGATAAAGTATATGTTGTCTAAATTTAGCATAGGTTGAACTTGATGGACCTACATATTTTTTCAACCTCATCTACTATGTAACTATGTAACTGTGTAACAATATTAGTTACCCCATAAATTGTCAGAAATTTTTAATATTGTAGTCTTTCTTATACAAGTGTAGCTTGAGAGATGGCACAAACAATCAGTCCAAATACAGAAAATGTCATCTATGTACCTAAGGCCACAAATCAATGTGAACCAGATACACAGAAGACCCTCAAAAAATAATCTTCCTTGACCAAAATATAAACTGATTTATGATGAATGTGGTGACTATCACTGTGCCCTGTATATGCTGAAAAACATTGGCCATTACAAATAAAATTATTGTGATAAAGAATGAACTAATCGGAGCTCTGGAATTGCGAGTTTAGCAAAGATTTCATCTCACCAGCCCGGGGTGGCGAGATTGGATCTGAGAGCTGGACTTAGAAAAAAAATGCATTTTTCCTGCATCGGATTGAAACCGGGAGTCTCCGGAGCTGATACACATTAATATCAGCTCGGAGACCCCCGGCTTCTATCCTTTGCAATAAAAATAAATTTACATGCAGCTTCATTACCTTAGCAGCTAACTGATAAGGTAATGAAAGGGTTATCTTCGTCAACAAAGGAAAGGGTTCTTTACAGTAAGGGCAGTTAAAATGTGGAAATCGTTACCCATGGAGACTGTGATAACAGATACAATAGATTTGCTAAAAAAAAAAAGTTGGACATCTTTTTAGAAAGGAAAGGTATACAGGGATATACCAAATAAGTAAACATGAGAAGGGAGTTGATCCAGGGATTAATCTGATTGCCAATTCTTGGAGTCAGGAAGGAATTTATTTTTCCCCTTATGAGATATCATTGGATGAAATGTCACTGGGGTTTTTGTTTGCCTTCCTCTGGATCAATATACTGTAAGTACAGATATTGGATAAAGTATCTGTGCAACTATGTACTAGTATCTTATCTACTATGTAACTATGTAACTACCAGTGCCCGGTTTATTGTGGGTAGCGGGGTAGGATGAAAGTGTATTTTGCCCATGGAGGGTGTTTAGGCCTTTCGGGAGGGGGAATTGTGTGAGGAGTTAACCCCTTCATTACCATAGCGGTTACTACTGCTAAGGTAATGATGGGGTTAACCCCTCCCACTACCCACCCGGTAGGCATAAACAGAACAAATAGGGCCAAATACCACCTTCACCCACCCCTGTTACCCACAATAAAAATTAAAACACAATACTAGCCAATACACCCATTCATTGCCAGTGTGGTTACCTATGCCCTCAATGGGAGCAAAGATAACCCCAATAGGAATGAATGGGCACACCCTCTACACCCTACAACCATAACATTACAGTACAATAATGGGCAAAATTACTATTATCCAGATCTGGATAATAGCGCATTTGCCCATTCAAAACAAAACATTATCCAGCCAGCGTAAAGTTAATAAAACTTCTACTTTTCCCTGCCAGGATGAAGGCTGCCCTCATCTTCCTCCCTGTCCTTGTCCTCCGTTGGCAGGAATACAACAATAAAAAATACAATCTAATGGCCCCTAAACCCATAATCACCTTAGCGGTTAGTAACCTCTATAGTAATTAAGGGGATAACCCCCCTTCACCACTACCCACCCGGGTGGCCTAACCACCCACCCCGGGGCAACTATCCCCACCCTCTACCCATTGATTGGCACACTGGTACATCATGCCCATATAATATGGGCATGATAGCCACTATAGCAGTTAATGGGCAACCTAAAAAAAACAACAGCATCTAAACAACACAACAATAAAAAAAACAGCACCTAAACAACACAACAATATCAAAACCCAAGCACATAAACAACTCAACAATTAAAGAAACCAATCGCCTAGACAATACAACAATAAAATAAATCAAACGCCTAAACAGCCCAAAATGTAATAAATTAAGGCCTTCCTGGCAGGCCTGACCAATCATTGAGCAAAACAAGATAATGAAATAAATTGTAATTTATTTGCAGAAATAGGCATACACACAGTGAAACACAAAATACAGATGAAAAGCACACTTACTGGGGGTCTGGGGGTCGAAAACTAGACTGTTCTAGGTGCAGGGAACTCTAAATATGAGTTTTACCCTGACCGGGACTTAGCCCGAAATCCTCTGGTTCCCAAATCGGCGTGAAGTTTCACACATCCACCACTTCCTTCTCTTCTAAGAACATGGATTCTTTTTGACCGGGGGTTAGTACCAAATTCCTGGAACTAAAATCGGCTTACAATACCAGCTGCGACCGCTACGTTCGATTATTAGAACTTGGGCGCTAAAAATGGGACTTAGACTCTGGCGGGCAGACTTTCCTGGCTTGAAATCGAAGCCAGTTGCTCTGCTATTCGTGCAAGAGCATCTTTGAAAAGTCCGCCCGCACTTCTACCGCTGGAAATCTCAAACCTGATTGGCTCAGACATTTCTTATAGTATTTGGAGGTTCATTCACAAAATACTGCAGCCAATAGCCGTGTGGGAACTGTCTGATTAGCCAATCAGAGCTAAGCCGATATTAAAAGCCGGGTCAGTGGGAAATCTGAAATTACCAAGGGACATCCGCGAGTTTTCCACCTCCATTCCTGGCTATCTCATGCCACCCGCTGGGTCAGGCTCCTCCAGGTCTGGCAGAACAAATGGCAGCCGGACAACTGCTATTGTTCCCAGGACGTGGGTACTTGAGCCCTTCCCTGCTACCAAAATGGTTTTCACACCTCTGGCATCCTCTGGCTACTTTGAAGTCCGATGTCCAGCAACTTACTGGCACCAACTTGGTAGCCCTGACAGTCGTCTGAACATCATTCCGAAAGTACCTGCTCATTTACAGTGCACATTACATTACACATTGCACATGACACAGTACATTACAGCACTATCACAGTATTAATAAACATATAATTTAATACCTTCCTAAGTCTCTGGGTATGGGGAATAGAATAGTAAGATGCACTTTAATTTCTATCAGCCCTTATTCCCCACACACTATCTATGGGACTTGGACTGGACTCTGACAGTCCCCTCACAACTTCATATAGGGTTGGAGCACCCATGAACCCAATATAGGTTCAGGGCTACCTGGGCATTAACTGGGGTATCTCTTTTAACCTACTTTAGGGACCCCTTATAGTTACAGGGATACTTTTCATCCCTTTACCCCATTTACCTTTCCAGGCTATGCTGAAGCAGGGAACCCTAGCAGTGAGTCGTGCAAGCGTTTTCAAGGGGAGATATTGCCGCGACATTGTGCCTACATGTATCGAAGAAGCAGGCATGATTCCCGGGTACATTTTTAGGAGAATCGTCAACTTCGGAGCCCAACTACCTAGGCACATTCTGACAACAATTTCTCCGCAAAACCCCCCTTGAAGCTCATGCCCCAGCAATCCCTGCTCGCTGACATTCCTGGAAAGGTAAAAACACCAAAATTCTTTATTAACGCAAAGTACAGTTTAAACATACAGCGTTAGTGGGGTCAAGAGCTGACTCTCTTGAACCCTTATACACCAATCAGGGGTAACCAAAACAGGGCTTGACCTTTATTGAGAGCCTGGTTACCCCCTACCGTCACAATTGCCATAGCGGCTAGCCACTAAGATAATTAAGCTTTTTTTACTGAACTGTTAAGACTAGTATGCAGGAGCAGGGGGTCCCCACAGCTGAACCGTATTGATTCAGGTCCAGGGATACCCTGCTTCCCGAGCTACAGGCCCCGTTATGGGGTGCCGGTATCCCCATGCAATGTTTAAATGCCCTGCGTTACGTGACCAGGACATTTAAACGCATAGGAGATACTAGATCTCCATACCGGGGCCTGCAACTCAGGAAAGGGGGTCCCTAGACCTGAAATTAATGTGGTTCAGCACCGGAGACCCCCGGCTCCCACACACTAGTATTAAAATGTAAATAAAAACAGTGCGATCGACGGTGAGAGCTGTGCAGTGAGAGACGGCTCTCCCTGTGCATCTCAGAATGCCAGAAAATCGCAGGCGGAGAACTTAGAAAAAAAGCTGAGATCACTTTGCTGCTACTCCGTACAGTTTTGTCATTTTCCTACCTCACGGGTTGAGAGGGCTTCCGATTCTTTCTGAATACCGTGATAACACAAATGACAAATCGTTCGGCGGAACATGCCAAACCTTTGCGAGATAGCAGCAAAGTTATTGTAGCTACTAGAATAGGTCCCATTGTGTTCTTTGTTTTTTGTTTGTGTCATTACTGTGCAAAATGAGGAAATATTTACCTTCTTCAATACCCAAATTATGTGGAATAGAAGTATAAAGAGTATAGTGTGGGCTGTCCCGAGGTGTCAGTAGAGGAGCTATGGAACTTAAGAAGGGTGTTAAAGGTTGACACGACAGGATAATTAGTGAAGAAAATCATGTGTTTTAGGAAAATAAGACAAAAACAAAAAGGTCTGCAGATGTAGATGCTAGGTAATGGTAGCCAGGGACAGACAAAGTGCAAAGGACCAGAGAATAGCAGAATGCTTCTCTGTGAACAATAAGTTGACAAGCAACAACTAGCAGACTGGTGGGGTTTATATACCCTAAGATAAGATGGCCACTGGCCTAATGGGAGATCTTATTTCTTGCCAGACCCGAGTCTGAATTTTACTCCTCTGTGCACACCTAAAGGTTTACAGAAAGTGTTGCAGAAGGGAATCTAGTCGCCCCTACACCCAAACTCTCACTGTCAATAATATCACAATCTTATCAATACACCTGCAGCAGAGGGATCATATTTGACTTTGCCCTCTCCTTCATTCCTCACATTCACTTCCTCACTAACTTCTGCCATCTACCCCTACAAAATATTGCTAGGAAGCATTCTTTTCTCCCTTGTGACGCAACTAAAATCTTATTCATTCCCTTATTCTGTCCTGCCTTGACTACATCAACCTTCTCCTACTGTAGCTGGAATTCCCCTTGTTCGCCTGTCCTAACTTCAATCCATTTAAAATGATGCAGCCTGACTCACTCACTGCTCAATTTCTGCTACTGTACATTACTATGCAAATCTCTACACTGGCTTCCCATATCCTATAGAATTACATTTAAACCCCTAGTTTTGACTTAGAAAGCTCTCAACGATGCTGGCCCCACCTTTTACATCTCAGCCCTCATCCCTGAATTCCCCCTCCATTCTGCCCACGACATCCACCTCTCCTCTTGCCTTATTACCTCCTCTCACTCCCGCCTAAAGACTTCTCCCATGCGGTACCCTCTCTCTGGAATGTCCTATCATGCACCATAACTCGCTCCCAGCTTTCAGATATTTAAAACTCCATGAAAATTCACCTTTTGAAAGAAGCCTATCTGACATACCCCTAACATACATCACCCAACACCCCAAAAGTATTGGTACTAGCTGTGCGACTGTACCAAACTCCCCGCTATCTAACACCTCTTTACATCCACACCCCCAATCATTAATGGGACCAGCTGTGCGGCTGGATCATACTCCATCCTGAGGCACAATCTCTCCAACAATAAGCAATCACTTTACCTTTTGTTTGAACATTCCCCCTTATTCACTCTACATTGTAAGCTCTTATGAGCAAGGCCATCATTATGCTTTGTATCTAGTTGCACTTGTTTATCCTTTTTTGTATGTCATTCTGCTTATGTCATTTATATCACTCTATACCCCCACCACACCGCGCCACAGTATATGTTGGCGCTTTACAAATAAACAATAATAATAAGAGAAACAGAGTTTGAAAGCAGATAAGAACCACTTGGCCACCTTGCTGCCCATTTTCTTATCTACTGTAAGACCCTATTTGTTGTGCCTTTCTTTCATATTTAGCATAGTCTTATGTCTCTACCATTCATGTTTAAATTCCCTTAGTGCATTAGCCCTGGCCACGTCTGTTGGGAGGCTATTCCACGAATCTGCCATCGTTTCTTTGAAGAAGTATTTCCTCACATTTCCCCTTAGCCTGCCCTCGTCCAGCTCTAACGTGTGGTCTCTTGTACTAACACTCTGTAATTCCCTCCTATACTTTGTTGAATCACTTAATTTACAGATGTAGCAAAACTCATTGTCCCCGGCATCGTGGTCAAAGGAGCAAAATTTTATGGCGCTAGAGACAGTGTATATACCGTGTCCGCACTGCAGGGGTCCATGCTTCCAAATGAATCTTCTAGTGCTGCAACCACTATCCATGGGTGGCCGCAGTACTGGAGATTGTAAGGTTAGCTACAGTACATCTGTATTTGAAAGTCCCACTGATATACTTTACCTGCTTTTGATAATTCCACAAAATCACGCTGAAAATGTGTCTTTTTTTTTTAGTCAACAATAGATTCCCAATATCTCTCCAAGAATGTTTTTCATTCCAAGTCTTTGGATTTAAATTTGGGGTTGGTCTAAATTTGTTTGTAAATATTCTAGAGCTGATTATAACTCCCTCTTAATGGTAACGAGTTTGGATGTGTAATGTTCTATTATTAAATCCATCAAATTAAGGGAGCAAGTAATTTAAATAACTTCCCATTTTGTCGTAAATTCAGTATTAATATTTGTAAATGGTGGCAAAAAATTGATCTGAAGTCCCTTGGGAATAAACTTGTGACTAATATCTTTTTCCAAAGAAATTACTAATTTTAGAACCGTGATGCATTATTGAGCCTAATAAAACTTGAGTGAAATATCCAATTTATAAAGGAAAGAAACTGGAATAAATCTTTACGCCAATATATCTAGTAGAAGTGTTATTCATTTGTGCAACAAAAGTATTGCTAGTAATACTAGTTCCTTGAAATCATGAACTAGTCCTGGATGTCATACTTATAAAAAGAATGCACATAACTAAGATGAGACACTTTCTACATTAGAACATCTGGCAGAGCCAATTGTATTTTATCACAATTAACTTCAAGTGCCACAAGCAAGCATTGGTATTGCAAAGTAAGAGACTCCAAGGAGCCTATTCTAGTAACCTTCATAACCCACTTATCGAGGCTTTTTAGCTGTTATCAGCCAAAAAAGCCTACAGCGATTCAGAAAGTGAGCAGCAAATCACCCGGCGCTCTAGTGGTAGTAGTAATTAAAGTTAAGATGCCAAATGGCATCAAATAGTGCAAATTGTGACAAATAGTGATAAATACAATACAGATATAGGGGCTTATGCAAAGAGGTACCTCCCAGAAAGGCTGAAATTCGCCGCAGGATTGTCAATAAATTTGGTCCTATGCAGAGTACTCCGTTAGCGCGGTGTGCTTTAAATTGCTATTTAGGCGAGTTTCACTTGGCGTGAAACTCGCCATGTAGTGGTGCGCTGTATTTGCCCACATTACAGCCAACTTTTGTTGGCGGGCAAAATTTCCCCTGAACGCGCCATTTAGTAGCTCCGATTGGCGCGTACATGCGCATCGGAGCTACTGGAATCTTGCATGTTTCAGCATTGGCGAAATCACGCTTCTCGCCACACGTCTGGCGAATTTGAATTGCCCGCCATGGTCTCGCCAGGACAAGCTTCTCGCCTGCGTATTTTCGCCAAAAGATGGCGCTATTTCCTTTCTCTATCCTCTCTGCATAAGCCTGACAATATTAAATAAATAAATAATGTAACCAATAACTTGCTGCTTCAACCCACAATGAACCTTCCTCTTTGGTTCTTAGACGTGATGATTTTTGAGAATGCTGGGAGCGCAGGATACCAATTAGTGCATAAAAAAAGAAGAAGAAAACACAAAAAGAGTGCAATACTGTTGTAAAGTAGGCAGTAGCATGCAGAATGTAGTACCAAAAACATGTGAATTCACATTTTCAAAAAATTAGACAAGCATTGTACCCCAGGGGGAACTCCTTGGTTTGTAGTGTGAATGTTGTGGGTCTGATATATGGTCTCGAGCGGGATGACGGGTGCTCGGACGTAGGTGCAAGAAAACACAAAGATATGAACTAGTGCAGAGGGTCACGGTGTATTAGTACAAAATCATACTACAGGTACAATTTCCAACTCCCATGTGAACCCCAGATAAGGACAGTGTACGATAGTAGCTTGACTTCATCTCCGGTAGTTGGGCCCAGAAGTGTGACGGTGAAACAGAGGTTTCCATACGGGGTACAATGCTTGTCTCATATGTAATTATCTTTTTTTCAGGTTCTTTTCTATTGTATTTATTTCTTTTTATGTTTTTCATTGCCCATTGACTGCCAATGTATTAATCGGTGCCCCTATAGAGTACAGATAAATACAGTGACAGGCAATGCTCCCTCCTCCCCCCCCCCCCCCCTCACACACACACAGACACACAAAGATCTCCTACCTCTCTTCATTCTTCTGGGATCGTGCTCGTGCTGCTGTTGCTGGTGCCTCCCTCCTCCCACCCTCACACACACACACAGACACTCTCCCCCACCGGCAAATGCGGAACCCCTGATCACGGCAGCCATTTTTTTTCACGAACCCCATTATAGCGCGATGGCAATATGTGGACCCCAAGCACCGCGTTATAACGGGGTTCAGCTGTAGTAATTTTGCCCTTTACTGTGCTGTATGTCCTGTTGAGCAGAGGAGGTGGGTTGTTGTGTTTATTTTTATTTATTGGGGTAGAGGGATTGGGTGAAGGGGGTAGTAGCCCCAAGGGTGGGTGTTTAGGCCTTCCAGGCGTAGAGGGACTGGTTACCCCCTTCATTGCCATAGTGGTTCCCACTGCCATTGTAGTTAAGGGGTTAACTCCTCCCACAAACTTCCCAGCAGGCCTACCCTCCCTGGGGCTACTACCCCCTTCACCTACCCCCTCTGCCCCCCAAAACAGGCTATTGCAGTTCAACTCCTTCATTGCCCTACTGGCTAGCCGCTAAGGTAATGAAGTTGTTTTAATAACAATTTTGTTACTAGTGTATGTGAGCAGGGGGTCTCCGGAGCAGAACCGCGTTGATTTAAGGTCCGGGGACCCCCTGCTTCCCGACATACAGGCCCATTATGGGGTGCCGGTATCTCCTATGCATTTAAATGTCTCGCGTCACCGGCACTCGATAACAGGGCCTGCGTGAGTACGTGGGTAATAAAGGTATCTTTACAAGTGGTCCTCAGAAGATTCTTGTGTGCAGTTGAACCAAGCTCCAAGCCTGATTAGTGAAGAGGAGGGAGGTGAAAGGCACAGGGTTAGAGAGCGCCCTGGTATTCTTTTGTTCTGTATATGTTTAAAAACAATGGAATTATTTCACTGTCAGTGAAGTCTGCAAAAAAGCAGCAATGCAGACTACTTATTTGTTTGCCTAACTTTTTTATTTTTTACAGTATCCAAAGCAGCAATCCTCTAGAGCTAAACTGCATTATGTTTAGCTGCTGAGACTCACTGGTTCCTTATATACTTACCAGTGTAGTTACTGATGTTCTCCTCCCTTTCAGAAGTTTGATATGGCAACCAAATCTCATAGGTTCTGGGGGCTAATGGTACAGTGGTAACAAAACCAGGAGGTTAGTCGCTGGCTTACTGTAGGATAAAAAGATAAGCTCAATTGCCAGGATTCCTGCTTTAAGTAATCTTGTTCTTTTTTTTAAACAAACATTGTTTTTTTGTATTTTAAGGCATACTGAAGGGATAAATATTTACAGATAAAAGTAGAATAGTGAGCTGCAATTTTGCTACTTTTGTGATATCATCTATGGTACAGGAAATTGAATGTAAATCTCCATAGATGACAGGAAGCCCCAATGTAACAAAATGATAAATACTTATAGCACTTAATATGCCAAATTAACAACATTATTTTATTGTATGCCTTTCTACTGTATAACTCATGATGTACATGATGTACATTGTTGAAAATATTTTGACCGCTATATAAATATGAATGTTTTTGTGTATATTGATATTGACTGCCTAACCCAAATTACATGCCTCATTGTCTCCTTAAATCAAAAGTGGACTAATTAAAAAAGGCACATGACCTAATTAGCTCCCTATTAAAACCCCCAAGCAAACACACTTCTTCATTGCCACCATGGATATTTCTACAGATGAGAGAGTACAGGATGGCTAGGAGACTGCACAAGCCATGGTTATATATGCCCAGAACCACTTTACAGGGGCTCACAGAGCAGGAAGTGGGGAGCAAGTACAGGTTGAGCTCAGAAGCCATATTAGCTATTTACAAGGAGTTAAGGGGAGACTTGGAGCCCATGGCAGGTATCTGGGGCCATTCCTCTGGTCACAGGACTATGATCTTATACCAGGACTTTTCCCTGTTGTTATCCCTCTGACTTTCATCTAGCAGCAGCTTGCTACGATCACCTCTCACTAGTGCAATAGATCCTATTGATTTTTATATTATATTTTTTGACATTTTTCTGACAATTGTTGTTTATTGTTTGTTATCATATCTTGTTACAATTTATTATAAAGGTGTTTTTTTACCATCACCCATTTGACTGCGCTTCCATATCTTTTCTTCTTTTGTTTGCATTACCAAGGACTGGGGTCCCTTGTTTAGGAAGCTGCAAATCCTTTGGGTTTTGTTTTTTTAACACACTTTATCTGATTTTATACTTTTAATTTGATGTTGCCAGACCCTACATGCTCCGGATTGGTTCACATTATATTTATTTTAATTTTATTTTATTGTTTTTCATCTCTTGCAAGGTTCGTTAACTATTTTTATAATAGCTAGTTTAGTATTTTAAGAGGTAATCTTTTGGCGCACCTGTTTTTTTCTTTGCTTTTATATCTTTCATTGGGCTGGTGACACTCTGGCTGTGCAGACAACCAAATGCTCTGCTTTTCAGGCGGATGGCTGCCCGGCCCGATTTTCCCCCCTGGACCATCTTCTTTGTCCCTGCACCTCTCCTCCCCCTCCAAATTCAACAGCAGCCATTTTCTCAAGACAGGCGGGTTGCTCAAAGGGGTTCTTAGCCCTGCATGTCCAGAGACTTTGGCTCTGCTTTACTGTTACCTAAATCAAATTTGTATAGTTGCATTTGCATTGCACAAAGAAATAACGGGTACATTTCTACATAGGATGCAAGGGACTACCGGGCATGTAAAAATAGGGTTACCCAGGGGTCTGGTGGCCAGATGAGCCCCAAGGAAGGACATCAGGGGCCAGGGACCGGGCTTAACCTTTTTTTACTGGTCCCTGGGCCTTTTGCTGTCACAGCTCACCCCTGACACATGCCACAGGAGGTGATGCAACAGACAGGGACTTCAGCTCTGAGCCTTCTAATGTGTGCTGCCCCACTGGCACCCCTTCCTCTAACCTTGGTGGTGCCACATTAGGCCTCATCGCCTCCTCCCCACCTCCTCTACCAACCCTCACTCACACCTCTCTCCCCCTCTCCTCACCACTCCACTCTTCTCTACTCACCACTCCACTTCTCATCACCTCAACTTCTCTCACATCCACTCCCACACCCACACCTCCTCCCATGGCCACTCCTCTCATTTACACTCCAGTCATGTCCATGGTCACACTCTTTTCACACCCACTGCCACTCCTCTCACTCATACTCCTCATGCCCACTCCTCTTACTCCCTTTATGTACACTCCCAGTCCTCTCCTCTTTCATTTCAATTACTCCGCAAACTCACACACTGACAACAGTAAGAACAAAAAACAATAAAAGACAGTAACAAACACACTACAATAAAACTCTCACACTGACAAAACAACCCACTTGGAATTCGCAACCAATTCACAACAATATATCCTCCCTCCAAACTCCTAGCTCAGTCTGTCTCTTCCTCACTCCCTACAGCACTGACACATGCTGTCTAAAATGGCTGAATAATATAGTGTGGGTGATGCATGTTCTTGCAACGTTATGGTAATTACACTTTAAACCAAAGTACAATCCACATGGATTGCCTGTTTATGCACATGGTATGTCGATTGTAATGGACACGATGTAAACAATGCGATTTGTAATATAGAATACGACTAGTTGTGAAATTTCATTCTGCGATTTATGACCATGACACACCAAATGTTAGATGGGAGTCTAGTCAAGTAACTAAATATTTAAAGCTAGTAACTGAGGCAAGATTTAGTGGTTCTGATCAGTAGCACTGTCATGAGAAGCTTAGAAATGTAGCTTTAGGCTTGTGATATAGTGTGTGCGGCCGTGCGCGCGCGCGTGCCAGTGCGAACGCGCGTGCACGTGTCGCATGCTTTTTGTGTGTTGCTGTGAGCTGTGAGCTGAGAAGGTAGTGTGTGTTTATGTATGTGTGTGTATATGTGTGTGTATGTGTGTGTATGTGTGTGTGTGTACTGCTGCGGCAACTTTTATTCTAACAAATCGCCGGTTTTTCCCTGGCTTTTTCCTGGAATGCGACGCTCTTCACCTGGAGAATGCTGCGTTCATTTTGCGTTCCCAACCACGGGTCATGCGCGGCTGATGCGCAGTTGATGCGTTTATTGAGAATGGTTCGGATTTAATAGGTTGCAATTCTTTGCGTGTCCGCCAGATGGCAGATATTCATGAATTGTAATGCGCATGCGCTTCAGTAATGTGTCGACTTGCATGTATTTCCTTTAAAAAAGATACCACAGTGTGCTATTGTAACTTGGCCTTGAGACTGAAGGAAAAGGTTGCAAAAATGTATCAATTTAGGCTTTTCATATTAAAGAAAGACAAAGACCAGTTTCGGTTACAGTATTCTCCAGAGACCCGCCCGCCATGAGTGTTCAAGTGCAGCCCGCTTTCCAAAAACCCGACAGAAGTTACGCGTATTTGATATGGGCCGCAATTAATGCAACAGAGGATAAGATGGCAACAGTTCTTCAAATTTATCAGTATTTTGTCGAAAACTATGACTTTTACAAATTTTCGCCAACTCCTCATACGTGGAAGCGTGCAATAAGGAAAAGGTTATGTAGCGATCCCTGTTTTTATCGTATTGAGCCACAATTTGTTGGAGGGTATTGGTGTGTATCACCGGCTTTTTCCTGTATCTATGATCATGATGACGGCAAAAGGCGAAGGGTCGTGTTAAAACCAACTAAGAAACGACAGTCGCTGCCCAGCAATGCACCAGCACTGGCTTCCAATGACGGTCCCGCCGTCAGTGACAACCCTGAGCCTGAGTCGGATTTCGCGTGCAGTTTCGATCAAGCTTGCATGTACCTAAGCAATTTCCAGTCTCATCAGCTGACTACAGGTGGACTAGTCCCGCTGCAAACTATCGACGTGGATGATCAAGAACGCTGGACTGGCAGTGGACCGGCGCCAGCTGAATGGGAAATTCTATGGTGAGTATTGTTGCCATATTATTTTCTGTGTTTTTTTTATTTTGACAAAACAGTATCAATATCGGTGCGATTCAAAAGTCAAGCGATTCTCCTGTAAGCAATATTATTGGCTGAGCGGCTTCTACAGTACTGTACTGCAGATTCTGAACTATTGGTGGAACGCTAGGCGCATGCGCATTGGAACCTTCTTGAAACGCATATAGTATGCGTGTCATTACATCAACGGTAGGCGCATGCGCATGTGAACAGGAGACACCCCCCGAGAAAATTATTGGTGGGACTGGCTGGGAACATCTTTAGGGGGCTGACCATTACAGTAAAACTTTTCTTTTTGTTTTTCCTCAGAAAAGAAAGCGGCTAATGGAGGGATTTCGATGGATAATATCGCTTTGTGTAACAATGCCTGCACATTGCTGAATCGGATTTAAAAACCCACGTACCGGAGTCTACAGTTTAGTGGCCGTTGTTATTGATTAGGATAGAATACTGTACCTGAAACAGTATGCTGATGTTTTACGGCCGTACAGTATACTGTACAATACTTTTTTTATATACAGTACAGTATACTGTGTAATAAACCCGAAAAAATAAAAACTATGCATTTATTCTACATGTATCACATACATTATGTGTCTTCAACAGTATACAGTGCCAGTACATACAGTACAGTACAGTTTGTGTCTTCTATTTTTTTTTAATACTCTTATACTGAGCATGCCTACAGTATACAGTGCAGTATGCCTCGACATTCTAGAAACACTGTATTTTGTTACAGTAGCAAAGGAGCAAATGGAACAATGTAAAACAAATCAACATGTTCTTTTATTGGTGGAGTAAGTACAAAAACATTTATTTACAAATACTGTACAATGTAGAACATTTTAAGTGCACAGCAATTCAAAACATCAACAGGTGTGAAAACATTTATGTCAGTCAGTATGGTTTACAGTCACATGTTTTAAAAACAAATTCTTTATTCATAAAATAAGCAAAAAGCAACATCTCCTTTATTAAAGAACGGCAAGTCAAAACATATACTGTACAGTGGGATGGTGTTGAAAACAGTCTGCACCAGTACAGTCCTTGAGGGCAGCAAACAGGGCGGGTTTTCAGGGTAACCTTTGAAAACCGTGCCTGTTTGCGGCCCCCAGAGACTGGAATTGTGCATGCCCTGTGTGTGTGGATAGCAAGTTAAAACATTTCTGTATAAATACAAGTAAAAAAACACACAACAATATCTCCTTTATTTAAGTACAGCGGGTCAAAACATGTAGAGTACAATACAGTTCAGCACAACAGTATGGTCGTACCTGAAGATTACAAAAAAAACTTTATTCATAAAATACAGTATACAAACGAAACATCTCCTTTATTAAAGAAACATATACAGTACAGTGGGATGGTGTGCAAATCTGTCAGTCAGACCTGCACCACTACAGTCCTCAGGGGCAGCAAACAGGGCAGGTTTTCAGGACAACCTTGAAAACCGTGCCTGTTTGCGGCCCTCAGGGACTGGAATTGTGCAGGTCCTATGTGTGTGGACAGCAAGTTAAAACATTTCTGTATAAATACAAGTAAAAAAACACACAACAACATCTCCTTTATTTAAGTACAGCAGGTCAAATCATGTGGAGTACAATACAGTTCAGCACAACAGTATGGTCTTACAGAAAGTCCTCCACATTGTCCGTCCATGGCCGATTCCTTGCATGGCGCAAAACGCCATTAATGCAGTCTCAAACGCCTTTCATTACAGGATCTGTAATTGGATAAAAGCGCCGCAATTCATCCCGAATGTTCTTTCTTAAATTGGCAGGAAGCGCCTTTTTTACGCGATTTCCATCGTAGTTCACTTTGAAGGCCCAGTCGCAGAACAACGAGTAGGGAACATGGCACTTAAAAAGTAACAAGGCATACTTGTGGGGTGCACCAGCACTCTTCACCCTATACTTCTCCCTGAGCGTCAGTGGCAGATCGCACAGGGTGATGTCGGGCACCGTATCGATGCGAGCGACTGTAGGTCTTTTGGGAGCGGGTGTGCTTGAGGCGACGGGTGATGGTAGGTTGTCTGGGAGGAAGCTTTCCTCCGGTCTTGGTCGCCGTGTTGTCTCCTGGCGTGGTCTTGATGGGGTTGTCATGTCCTCCTCAACGGCATACATGTACACTACATCTTCTGGTGGAGGGGGTGCACATGGTGATGGAAGGGGGTCGAAGGTCCCATTCATCACATCCATGTCACCCCCCTGCTCCAGCGTCGGGGAAACAGGGGCATTAACACCGAGCAAATAATGTATGCCCGCTTTGTCAGCCTCTATCTTCTCCATCCGTCGATCTATCCGTTGATCCATATGTTGAATCCGTTGATCCATATCTAGCATCCGTTGATCCATATGTATCATCCGTTTATCCATTTGTAGCATCCGTTGCTCCACATTTAGCATTGTCTCAAGAAGCAGATCTATCTTTGCCAGCACAATAGAGTTCCCGGGGAGATCCACACTTATCCCATTCAGCATCCGGTCTAACGAGCTGCTTCTTGTGCATGGCGTGTGAACATCTGGGTGGATGGGTGCAACAGAGGATGAGATGGGTGTTCCATGGAGAGAAGCGGCAGCGACGTCGAAGAAGAGTGGAGGAGGTGACCTGTGGATATTCGGTAGAGGAGAAGCGGCAGCGTCATCGAAGAGGGATGGAGAAAGTGACCTTTGGATTTCCGGGCGAGAAGCAGAGTCGTCTAAGAGCAAAGGAGAAAGTGACCCGTGGATTTCAAAGGCAGCGTCGTCGGATAGAACTGGAGAAGATGGCCTGTGGGTTTCCGGGAGGGTGGCGGCAGCGTCAAGGACGAGGGGTGGAGAAGACGGGCTGAAGATTTCCGGGACAGCGGTGGCAGAGTTGTCGAAGCGTATGTGAGGAAGTGGTCTGTGGGTTCGATGGGTTGGCTGCCAATCGTTTTGCTTCGAGAGTACATCACCGTATATCTTCTTGACATAATAAGGCTGACGTCTATGAAAACCCTTAGCCTTTGGGGTCAGCAGAAGGTTTTCTTTATTGGCCTTAGCCTGTCGCTTTTGCCTTGGCGTGGAAACGGCAACCGCCTTTCGCTTTTTCTGCTTGACAGGCATGGCAGAGGCGAGTGGGTTCCTGCGTCCGTAGAATCGGGGTTGCTCCATGGAAGCAGGTGGCACAATGCAGTATCTGGACAAGTTCAGATAAAGATCATCGAGTGGTGGGCTATGCAAAGTGTGTAACCTTTTATGCATAGCGACCAGGTACAGGTGTTGAAAGTGGGAGTACTCTAATGTGAGTCATTACCATATAAATACACTATCCATTTTGTGGATTCACTGCACATTGAATACACATCGACTAAACATCGAATATACATTCTTGTGTTTGTATTTCTTTCTACTCGCAGAAATGCCTGTTAAAAAGATTTCCAAGGAGCTCAGCATGCGAATTAAGGACATGTACACGAGCGGACACCGAATTGCTGCTATCCAACGCTGGTTAGCTACTTCTGGCATCGTTGTGCCAGCAACCACCGTGAGCTATCATGCACACGGAAAAAACAGAGACCGCAAAAGGGCACCAAGGGTAACTAACGCGTAAGTATATTTATACAACTTGAAAATAAAATTAATTTTAATTTAAATCTAATATTTTTGTTATTTCTGTTGATTTATATTACAACAGTATATATATTTTGTATATTTATATTTATATCAGTACAGTATATATATATTTTGTATATTTATATTTATATTACAACAGTATATATATTTTGTATATTTATATTTATATTACAACAGTATATATATATTGTATATTTATATTTATATTACAACAGTATATATTTTGTATATTTATATTTATATCAGTACAGTATACAGTATATAATTTGTATATTTATATTTATATTACAACAGTATATATATTTTGTATAATTATATATAAATTTTATATTGCTGCATATTAATAAAACAATATATTTTCTTTACATTGTAGGGAGACAACTCTTCTGGTGGACAAAATAAGTGAGGAGAATGATGAGAAGAGTGCAATAAGGGTCAAAAACACTCTGCAGGAAAAGCACAATCTGACTGTATCCGAGAGCAGCATTAAGAAGATGAGACACAGCATTGGATGGAAATATGGACGTGTGAGGTTAGTACTGGACAGTACAGGAGGTAAAAGTGTTGTTTAGCAAACTGTACTGTACCGCTAAAATTATTTATTCCTTGTCATTACAGAGCGTACCCCATGATACGGGACGCAAACAAAATCAAAAGAGTGCTCCAGGCCCAGGCATGGATCGACAGCGGGGAGACTTTCCAGGATTGCATCTTCACTGATGAGTCTACTGTGTCGCTGGAGAGATTTGCAAGCTTTGCATTCCACAAAAAAGGCCGCATAGCTTTGAAGCCGCGGCCAAAACACCCCGTGAAGCTGCATGTGTGGGGTGCCATCTCTAGGCGTGGACCAGGATGCATTGTCATCTTTGAAGGTAAAATATATCAAATATAATGTAGCCTTATGCACTGTACTTTACTAGTGTAACCTTATTGTATGCACTGTACTGTACTATTGTACAGTTTTTTGAGCACTTTTCTTTTCTTGCTATAGGAATAATGAATAAAGCTTTCTTCCAAGACAACATTGTCCCTGAGATAGTGCAATATATCACACGCGAGTTCCCCGATGTCACCGCTTCTACCAGGACAACGATCCGAAGCACACCGCGTCAACAGCGCATATCCTTGAGCGCGGTATCAACTGGGTGAAGACGCCAACGGAGTAAGTCAGTAGACCGTGTCTCATTTTTTTCCCCACTGTTTTTACTGTGTATTGTATTTCTTAAACTAATTGTCCTTTTTTTGCAATGACAGATCGCCAGACTTCAATCCGATCGAAATGGTCTGGCATCAGCTGAAGAACCATATCCGGAAAGTGGCGAAACCCTCCAAAAAGGACAAGTTGTTGAAAGGCATAATGAGTTTTTGGAACAATGTACTCACCGTGGAACGCTGCAATAAATATATAGACCATGCTGCAACTGTGTTGCCCATTGTGATCGCGCGTAATGGGCAAGCATCAGGAAAGTAGTACTGTGCAGTAGTATTGTAAGTACAGTATGATACAGGTAAGTATGGCACAGATTTTTTCTTTCCAGATAGTCAGAGTATACAGTACAGTAGTTACAGTTTTTTCTTTACAGAGAGAGCAGCACCAGCCACCAGGTTACATATAGTTGTATTTAACAGTAGTCAGAGTATACATACAGTAGTTCCAGTATACAGTAGACTAGTTTGACAGTAGTACAGTAACTGCCTACTAACTGGTCATTTTTTTTCTTTTCAGAGAAAGCAGCACCAGCCATCTAAAGTAGTACTACATATCACACAATGCCATAATACAGTACGCACATACACTAACTGCACTAGTTTTTTGTTTTCTTGTCGTTTCGGGAAAAAAGGGTGGCCTGGGGGGAGGTGGGGTGTTGTGTCCAGTCTAATCTGTTTGTACAGTCAAATGTACAGTATATAAAATGCAGTATTGATGTACACAAAACCTCTCCTCTCTCAATGAACTACTGTACTGTACACGGAATGAGGAACAAGGTAACGACGGAAAAAATAATATTACTATGTACAGTATACTGTATATATATATATATATATATACAGTATACATATATTATACATTACAGTGTATATATATTATTACATAATATTCTTATAAATGTGCATAATTCATGTTTCTCCATGTTTTACAAATGTTTTCTAAATGTTTATCAATTTCAATCTGCCAGAAGAACTTAATAAAGACTGCATTATGTATTATTCATGATTATTTTTATATTTGTATTTTTTTTGTTCCTGATGAAATAAAATAAATATTTATTCACATTTATGGTAATCATAATCATTGACAACAACCACACCCCCACCCCCACAGTATAACAATGGTTTTTTTTACTCTCAATTCTCACAATGCTGTGCAAATCAGATTTACATTTAAAATTCGAGAAGGGATTTTCCAAAGCGTTACCATAACCAAAGCCTCAAAGGGTTGGGTGGGGGGGTTGGGTGAGTCATGTGCAGTAATCAGCTAGCACCCATCTCAAAGAGGCTTAGAGTACACGCAGGCGCAGTGAGGCGATTGACGCTCGGCTAAGGACGGATTAAAAACACAATGACTAACTTCAGAAAATGAATGACTCTGTGGAGGTGTCTGTCGAATGACTCTGTGGAGAGGGGGGGTTGGGTGACTCTTGTGCAGTAAGCAGCTAGCTCCCATCTCAAAGAGGCTTAGAGTACATGCAGGCGCAGTGAGGCGATTGACGCTCGGCTAGGGACGGGTTAAAAACACAATGACTAACTTCAGAAAATGAATGACTCTGTGGAGGTGTCTGTCGAAATGAGTTTGTGTGTGCGTGGGGGAGGGATGACGGATTAGTTGTGCTGCAGTTCAAAGAAATTACATACTGTAGAGTAGAGTACAGTAATTTCAAAAGGCAGTTCATCATTATAATTTGATCAATAAACCCCCAAAAACAACCCCCAAATACGGTACATAAAAAGCAAGTCACTTTATCTCCCTGTGCCTCAGGCACCAAAAACATACAGTAGATTGTGAGCTCCACGGGACAGGGAGGGACCTGTGCCTGTAAAATGTCTCTGGAAAGCGCTATATATACTGTAACTAACAGCGCTATACAAAAACATGCTATTATTATTATTATAATATCAAGGTGATGCTCTTTGCAAATCAAATTCGAGAAGGGATTTTCCAAAACGTTGCCATAAACAAAGCCTCAAAGCTCCCGTCTCAATGTGGATTACACGCAGGCGCAGTGAGGCTTTGTACTGTAGCTCGGCTATGGATGGATTAGGAACACAATGGCAAGATTCAGAAAATTAACGACTCTGTGGAGAGGGGGGGTTGGGTGACTCATGCGCAGTAAGCAGCTTAGCAGCTAAATAGCTCCCATCTGAAAAAGGATCACACACAGGCGAAGTAAGGCTTTGAAGCTCGGCTATGGACGGATTAAGAACACAATGGCAAGATTCAGAAAATTAATGACTCTGTGGAGAGGGGGGGTTGGGTGACTCATGCGCAGTAAGCAGCTAGCTCCCATCTCAAAAAGGCTTAGAGTACACGCAGGCGCAGTGAGGCGATTGACGCTCGGCTAGGGACGGATTAAAAACACAATGACTAACTTCAGAAAATGAATGACTCTGTGCAGGTGTCTGATGAATGACTCTGTGGAGAGGGGGGGGTTGGGTGAATCATGCGCAGTAAGCAGCTAAGCAGCTAAATAGCTCCCATCTGAACAAGGATTACACGCAGGCGCAGTGAGGCTTTGAAGCTCGGCTATGGACGGATTCAAAACACAATGGCAAGATTCCAAAAATTAAAGACAGCCGCATGAAGTTCAAAGCTAAAGACATACTTTAATTTCAAAAGGCAGTTAATCATATTAATACACCCCCAAATACAGTACGTAAAAAGCAAACAAATCAACCATGTGCAGTGAAACACACAGCGTCAAAGACAAAAGCTAAAGTAAGATGGTTTTTGCAGGCTTGTGGAGAAAATAAAAATATAAAAATTACAATTAAAAAAATTTCTTAATTTTTTTTTGGTCACTCACTCAGGCAAGCAAGCAGTGGTGGGCGAAGTTACAGGCGCATGAGCAGTAAATTCCTGCTGTCAAGCAAGAATGTGATTGAAACCAGACCCACGTTCAAAGGAATGGTGTGGGAGAGATGTACTGCATTGCACAGAAGATAAGAAGTTGAAATACCCTGCAGTGCAGCTAATTATCCTGAGCGAGGGGAGAGCGTTGTATATGCAGAAATGTGACACTGTTACAGTACTGTACACGCCTATGCATTTCAACATTTTTCAAATGAGACATACTGTACAACAGCACAGCACCGCAAATGCATGTATACTTTAAATATGCAAATTTACTATTACTGCGCGCGCACACAGACTGTGTACTGACGTAGGTTGAAATGCGAAGGTATTTGACTTCCAAGACAACAGCTCACAACAGCTCGCAAACGCCCCCCTGAGTTTTTACACGGCATTGCAGTATTGCAGACAGCGAGAATAAAATGCTAATATCATGAGCGTGAAAATAACGCAGTGCACTCCGGGCGAAAACGACACAAAACCGCACATAACCGGGATAATCTGAAAATCGCGGATCTAGCCGATTTAGACTAAAGGCGGTCGACACTGTATGTGTAATTTATTATTTATTTTAAAAAAAACACATTGGTAAAAATAAAATATTTATTAACATTGTGCAGACACACACATACATACACACATACACACAAACACACACATATACATACATACACATGCATACATATATACACACACACACACACACATATACATACATTCCAGCCCCGGTAGCGGCGCAAAATCATTCTATTCCCCGTCTTCCAAGCTGTCAGCCGGATGCATGCTCACTGCCATGCATGCGCGGCCCTCGTATAGAAGGGCTGACTAACCTCAGCCAATTATAAGTGCCGTGCCAACGGCATAGCGCACGCGGCCACTATATAGTCCCAAGTGAAGATGTGCAATTTTTTTTGCGAATTTGGATCTGCAGCAGATCAACCGGTTCCTTTGGTCTGTGGATTTCAGCTGATCAATCTCAAAAAGGGTGGTTAGCGTTTTGCGGATTTTTTCATTATCACCAATACTCTTTGCGGATTCTGCGTTTTTGTAGAATTGTAGATTTGAAGAATCCAATCCACGGATTCAGCAATTCTTAAGAATCCGCTAACGGATTGCTGAATCCGCGTATTGAATTCTACAAATCCATCCCCGGGTTGTATCCAATGGCAGTTTTTGATTAATCCGCGTGGATTAAAACCGACCAAATCTGTTTTTTACACCGCAAAACAGATTTTGGGTTGAAAATGCGATAAAATTTGGGAAACAGTTTGGGGGGATCCGCTAATCTAGTCCCAAGTACTATATTTACTATTGTGTCAGTGTTTAAAAAATTTCTTGTTTTGAGTGATACAGTTTTCGATCTTTGAAAAATCAGATTGCCGTACATGTTCAAGGTCAGGGAGGCTGACAGTGCATTGTATATGGTAACGTCATCAGCACACATGTGCAAAGCAGTATTCTTACCAACTGTGGGAAGGTCATTTATAAAGTCAGAAAAAAATAAGGGACCAAAAACAGCCTTCGGGGACCCCACAGACAATATCCAAGTGGTAAGTGTTAAAGCCCGAGCTAGACGCATATTTAATAACAAAGACTTAATGAAGTCTAAAATATATTGGTATTATATTATTTTTTGTAACTAATCAATGTCTCTTTAGAAGATCAGATTTGACTTTAAATACTGTATGTCTCTAATAATCATAAAGCAGCAAGAGACCTCTGCAAGATGACTGTTCTCAGTAGTTAAGTATTCATTTGATAACTCAATTACTGGTGTCGGAGTTAAAGCCCAGCAGGCATTTCATTAACAATTCAATACATGGGCCATTAGTTTCAGCAAGGGTTGACTTGACCTGTGATATGACTGTATTACTGCTCTAAATTGGAAATTATGGTTTGTGGCAGCATTAATTTCAGAAGAGGATAGTAATAGCAGGAGCTCTTTCACAAATCAGATACATTAGATATCAGAAAGACAACGAGTATTTATTCCCTGTGCTTAGGCATAGAAAGACCTAACAGTGGGAGGCTGTGAAGAAAATAAATTACTTTTTTACAAGTGGGTGGCCAGAGATAATTTACAGTGCTTAAGGATTTTAATATGTTCTGTTCCCTATTGTAGTGCTGAACATCTACTGATTATCCTCTGGTATGACAACATTTAGGCCCAGATGCACTAAAGGGTGCTGAGCTTTGATAATTTTTGACCCTATCCAAATGATAAGGCGTGCTATAGCTTAGCAACTTTGGTGAATCTGAGCCATAGACTATTATTGTACACAGCGCAATAGCGCCAATGCAGCACTATTACTTTTATTTTAAATACCGTAAATGCATTAGTTGTAGAAGCAGTTTACGTTTGTTAAAAAAAACACATTGCAATTTTTTTTTCATGCTAAAAACAAAGCAAACATTGGCACTGCTGTAAATAAATATAGGGATATATACTTTAATAATTTATATATTTTTTATTGTATTTAATAATTCCCTTGTATTACTCGCAGTACAATATGACACACTCATATATACACCTGAGTTGTTAACAGAGTCTGCATATGTTACAACTGTTTATTTTTAGAACTTATTGAAATTATTAAAATGAACTGACAAAATAAAAATGATATTATAGAAAATGCTACATGACTTATTGATAGATAATGTGATGATTAAATACAATTGATATATCTCCTGAGCTTCATATCAGGGCCACCGAAAGGGTGGTAAGAGCAACTGCGAGGGGTCCACCCAGACGCCACTGGAAGTTGTGCCTGGCCAGAGATTGGGCCCAATATTCATGCCCAGCCTTTGGGCCTCTGTTGGTGAGTGGGGCCCAGTTCCCCCAGCTGCAGTCTGACCTTCACTGGAAGTTCCACCTCCACACTAGTTGGTGCCTTAAGTTGGGTACCGTCCAGACGTCATATCTACAGCTGCAGCCGCCTTTATCCTAATGCGGCCGTAGCCGCGTCGCTCTGACAAGACGTGGCCAGATGCGGCCAGATGTTTTCTTTTTTTCCGTAGCGGTTTTCGGTATGTTAGCGCTCGGATTTTTAGCGCTGTCTGCTATACTGCAATACAGTCTAAAAACACAGGTGGGCATTCGCGAGCTGTTGTCTTAAAAGTCTAATAGCAAATCAACCTACAGTACAGTACAGCCGTACATTCTCTGCAAGTCTGTGTGCGCGAGCAGTACTGTACTGTAATTGTAAAATGAAACGCATAGGCGTGTTACAGTATCACATTTTCGGCACATATAGCGCTGTCCCTTTCACCCCCACGCACACACAAGGCTAAAGTACTATTTCAACTTCTTATCTACTTCTTATCTACAGTACACATCTCCCACACCATTCCTTGGAATTTAAGGCTTTCTGGCCTCAATCTTCCCGAACCTGTCATCACATTCCTGCGTGTATAACGTACAGAGCCTGGTGAACCATTTATGCGCATGCGTGTATAACTTCACATTCATTTAGAAGTTCAAATCTGAAAAAAAAAATTGTGTGTTTTTTTTGGTTTCGTTTCCAGACAAGTGCCTGCATAAAAATTCTTGATATTCTGATATTCAATCGGCACTGATTCAATATTTTTAATGCGACACTAGTCATGCACATGCTTTATTTATGTGATTTTGATTTATTTGGGGGTGTGGGTGTGGGGATCAAAACATTACGATGACCTGTTGAAAATATTTATTTGAACGACAGTACAGGTAATCCTTCATGCAGCTTTACCCCCTCCCCCCCACAATCCCCCGCACACATACACAAGGCTCAAGGATTTGATTTCAACTTCTTATCAACACAGACCGTTCATTTTCAAATGGTTGGCTTTGTGTTTTTAATCGTCCCGAGCCTGGTGTCACATCTCTGCGCCTGCATGTAATTCTCTTTGGGACCTTGTTGATGATTAATGCAGAGACCATTCATACAATATGACTCATCCACCCACCCCCCTTCAACCCTTTGAGACTTTGTTTAGGGTAACGCATGCACACGTGTGATAATCCCTTCTCGAATTTAATATGTTAATCTGGTTAGCCCTTCTTGGCAACTACAGAAACTACTGTAGTGTAGACTTGTGAGGTTTACATCGGTACATGTACTGTACTGTTTAGATGAATGTAATGAATCAAAATGTGTATCCACACCTTCCCGTATTTAATATGTTAATCTGATAAACCCTTCTTGGCAACTACAGTAAGTAGTGTAGCCCACCCCTAAGCACTTCCCACACAAACCCAAAGCCTTCTTCAAGAATCCCCCCCCCACACACACACACACACACACACACACACATTCAAAGTGAATTTAAAGTTCAAAGGAAAAAAAAGAGATTTAAAAAAATCATCATCTGAATCATGTTTTTTATAAATTACCAATTTTTATAATTCTTTCTTTTTCTTTAGGGGGTGGGGGGGCTTTCAATGATTATGATTATCGTGAATGTAATTAAATATTTATTTTATTTTATCAGGAATAAAAAATACAAATAATCATGAAAAATACAAAATTCAGTCTTTATCTTCTTTGTACTGTACATGTACTGTAGTTCTTATGTCAGTTGAAAATTAAGGGCCGGTGGATAATCATGGAAGAATGAAAAATACAAATAATCATGAATAATGCACATTTAAAATAATAAAAACAGTAATACAAATTTTTAGTCTTTCTCTTCTTCGCCATGGCCCAATTGCATTCTGTTGTTCATTGAGAGAGGTGGGGTTTTGTGTAAATGTGTGTACTGTAGATACACTATACACACAGTTCACACAATTTAAACATGTATGCTACTTTGCAAACACACAACTCCGCTTGTACTAACAAGCAGATCCCTTTGAAACTACAATAAGGAATTTCCTGCTTTGATCAAAACCAAAGCCTGAATACTAAGAATGATAAAAAATATATATTATCTTTCTATTTAATGTGAGAAAACTATAATACCATCCACACAAATCGTACATGTGTATTCTCAAGGGAGCATATTGTGTAGCCAAAAGAAATCGTAAAGGCTCACTGATACATTACTATAGGTGTAACTGACTAAACGCTCAATCACATACAGTTAGGTCCGTAAATAATTGGACACTGACACAATTTTCATAATTTTGGCTCTGTACGCCACCACAATGGATTTGAAATGAAACAACCGAGATACAATAGAAATGCAGACTTTCAGCTTTAATTCAAGGGGTTGAATAAAAATATTGTATGAAACGTTTAGGAATTGCAACAATTTTCATACACAGTCCCCTTATTTCAGGGGCTCAAATGTAATTGGACAAATTAACACAATTATAAATAAAAGGTTCATTTGTAATACTTTGTCGAGAATCCATTGCAGGCAATGACTGCTTGAAGTCTGGAACGCAAGGACATCACCAAACGCTGGGTTTCCTCCTTTGTGATGCTTTGCCAGGCCTTTACTGCAGCTGTCTTCAGTTGTTGTTTGTTCGTGGGTTTTTCTGCCTTAAGTTTTGTCTTCAGCAAGTGAAATGCATGCTCGATCGGGTTGAGATCAAGTGATTGACTTGGCCATTGCAGAATATTCAAATTCTTTATCAGATAAGATCCAAGAGGGATCAAAAAAGAATCCCCAAACAAGCACTCAATGCCAAAAATGTGTTTCACTGGATTACAATGATCCAACAGGGCAAAATTACCTGTATGTACAGGGATTAGGTAACCCTTAATGTCCCACCAAGTCCAAAGAAAAAATAATACATTTTTATTAGTAAATACTTGTTAAAAACACAAACATATCATTCACACTTGTTAAAAATACCCCATCCAGAGGTGGCTGGTGTGGTCAATAATTATTATGAATTCATCTATATTAGTAAAATCCTAATGACTCACATACATCCTTATCGGTATAGCAATTGAAAACCGAAGCAGTACTGTGAACCTATGGAGGGTCTCCAATATCTAGAGAATAGTTATCAGACTATATATATACACCAGGGCTTAATGTACTGACATCTTGTACAATAGTCCCTCAAATATGTCGATCTGTGTAGCGGTAATATTAGGTTCCTGTCTATATATAGATAATAGTGGTCTGTATCGCACAATCAGTAAACAAACTGCATTAGGATCATGCCTGTGTAATTACTAGATACACCATACCAAATCGCTCGCAGTATAGGGCAAGTCAGTGATACCTGCAGTTTGTACCCTAGGTCTGTATCACAACCCGGCAACCGATTGCACTGTATACCCCAACATACATGGATAGGCTCTATATAAATGGAATTGTACTCCGTGATCGCGTCGGATCATGGATAGTAGGTATGTCGAGACCCCGCCGTGTATACAAGTCTGTCTTCCCTCGATCTACATGTTTACTAGGATGTCGCCACCTCTGATGACGTCAGCAAGTGACGTCTATTCCCGACGGCCGTTTCACGTAACGCTGACGTTTGGCATTGAGTGCTTGTTTGGGGATTCTTTTTTGATCCCTCTTGGATCTTATCTGATAATATATGTCAATTTGTCCCTTATGCACCTGCCAATATTATCTATTCATTGTATTGTAGGATGAGCGGTCTCATTCCCTTTATAGATATTCAAATTCTTTGCCTTAAAAAACTCCTGGGTTGCTTTCGCAGCATGTTTTGGGTCATTGTCCATCTGTAAAGTGAAGCGCCATCCAATCAACTTTGCTGAATTTGGCTGAATCTGAGCAGACAATATATCCCTATACACTTCAGAATTCAACCGGCTGCTTCTGTCTTCTGTCACATCCTCAATAAACACTAGTGACCCAGTTACGTTGTAAGCCATGCATGTCCATGCCATCACACTGCCTCCACCGTGTTTTACAGATTATGTGGTATGCTTAGGATCATGAGCCGTTCCAAGCCTTCTCCATACTTTTTTCTTCCCATCATTCTGGTACAGGTTGATTTTAGTTACATCTGTCCAAAGAATGCTGTTCCAGAACTGGGCTGGCTTTTTTTATATTGTTTGGCAAAGTCTAATCTGGCCTTTCTATTCTTGAGGCTTATAAATGGTTTCCTTGTGGTGAACCCTCTGTATTTGCTCTCGTGAAGTCTTCTCTTTATGGTAGACTTGGATAATGATATGCCTACCTCCTGGAGAGTGTTCTTCACCTGGCTCGATGTTGTGAAGGGGTTTTTCTTTACCATGGAAAGGATCGTACGATCATCCACCACTGTTATCTTCCGTGGACGTCAAGGCCTTTTTGTGTTGCAGAGCTCACCAGTGCGTTATTTTTTTCTCAGAATGTACCAAACTGTTGATTTGGCCACTCCTAATGTTCCTGCTATCTCAGATGAATTTTCTTTTTTTTTGCAGCCTAAGGATGCCCTGTTTTACTTGCATTGAGAGCTCCTTTGATCGCATGTTGTGGGTTCACAGCAACAGCTTCCAAATGCGAATGCCACACCTGGAATCAACTCCAGACCTTTTACCTGCTTAATTGATGATGAAATAACGAAGGAATAGCCCAGACCTGTCCATGAAACAGCTTTTGAGTCAATTGTCCAATTACTTTTGGTCCCTTGAAAAAGAGGGGGCTACATATTAAAGAGATGTCATTCCTAAACCCTTCCTCCAATTTGGATGTGAATACCCTCAAATTAAAGCTGATAGACTGCACTTTAAGCCCATATTCATTATTTAACTGTAACTTGAATTTATTTTGGTACACAGCCGAAATAACAAAACTTGTATCAGTGTCCAATTAATTCCGGACCTAACTGTACATTCTGTCTGGGGTTTCGGTATATTAGCACATATACCTTCTGAGGTAATTAACCTCTGTTTGCAAACAATTACCAAATTATTAACTGGCCCCTAACCCACCTGGGCAACATTTTAAGTATTTAGTTTGTCATTTATATGTACCACCTTATTTTAATTGAATTACTATTAAAAATTACGTGGTTTTTTTGTTTCAATCTTTTTTATTGCGTTTACAAGGAAGTACACATTGTTACATTTCATTCCTCACCAGAGGTTTGAGACAAATTACCATTAGTAGTGTTCACATCACAAACTAATAATCAACATGTTTCTTCTCTGTGTTTAGATTCTAAGTACATTGAGCGATTTGAAATTCTGATGTGTTTATTTTTCACCTGAACCCTCGGTTTCCTGTGCCTTGTACAAATGTTTGGTTCCTTGTTCAAAGCTTAGAGCGGACAGAAAAGGATAGAAAAGAGAGAAGAGAAAGGAGGGTAGTGGGGAGGTAGGTATAGAGGGGGATGGAGGGGGAGAGGGGGAGGAGGAGAGGAGGGGAAGAAGAGGGGGAGGGGAAGAGGAGGGGGAAGGGGGAGAGTGTCATCCATTCAGGAGAGTCAAGGGAGAGGGATGAGGACCAGTAAATCCAAAATTACGTTTTTTACTACATATTTACCTACTATCAACTGAAGTCTTTGAGTGCTCTAAATAGCCGAGTTCTTTCTCTTAGGTCTACTACATATTAATACAGGAGAGCGCAAACATTTTCAGCTGCGCCATCCTGCCTGCTTCACCTTCCTCAGCTGCATTAAATGACGCCACGGGGGTCACGTGATGTCACATGACCCTGTTGCCATGGAGATGGACATGTGATGTCACTCCGTATATCACCGTATGCCACCGTGCGTCATTTGACGCTGCGTTGCCATGGCAACACGTCCCTGCAGCTCTTCAGAATCCCAGTAAATTAGCTTCAGAGGCCTCCCGCGATCCCCCGGCAATTAATTTAAATGCCTGGGGGAAGAGCGCGGGACCTCTGCAACCACCCGCGCCCCCCCAGACAAATCTCCCACCCCCCTGGGGGGCACTCCACTGTATTAATATATACCGGTAGCAGCACCAGACTCCATACCAATATCTTTTCACCCATACGGTAAAAGCTGAGCAGGCGTCCTCTTCCCCCTCCTCCCCTCCCCCTCCTCCCCCCCTCTCCTCCCCCTCTTCCCCCCCCACCCCTCCCTCCTCCTCCTCTTCCCCCTCTTCCCCCCCTCCCCCTCTTCCCCCTCTTCCCCCCCTCCCCTCTTCCCCCTCTGCCCCTCTTCCCCCTCCCCTCTTCCCCCCCTCCCCCTCTTCCCCCTCCCCTCTTCCCCCCCTCCCCCTCTTCCCCCTCCCCTCTTCCCCCCTCCCCCTCCTCCCCCCTCCCCCTCTTCCCCCCTCCCCTTCCCCTCTTCCACTCTTCCCCCCCTCCCCTTCCCCTCCCCTTCCCCTCCCCTTCCCCTCCCCTTCCCCTCTTCCCTCCCCTTCTTCCCCCCTCCCCTCTTCCCACCCCCTTCCTCCCACCCCCTTCCTCCCCCTCCCCCTCCTCCTATTACAGGTATATCCCTGTATTTATTATTGCACACAAAAGAATAAACTAATATTTCAACTTACAAAACTAAGTCTAGTTTCCTTATATTTTTTAATAGTATCTTTAAAATATCATCCTCATCTACTTATGTTTTTATAAATATATAATAATATTAGTACATTTAATCTGTCTTGATCCGTGGTATTTCTTAAATAGTTTTGCAAGTATTTTAAAGTTGAGAATGATCTTTCTGCAGTGCAGGTTGCCACAGGTAATATTGACAGGTGGTTATTAAAAAAAACATTATAGGCTCATTCTCTCGCCCCCCCGTCCCTCTTCGGCCTCGGGCATGGTCAGCGCTTATGCGCTGACCCGTGCTGAGGCGACCTGCTGCTCGGCAGTGAGCCCCTGCAGCCGCAATGAGAGCAGCTTTAGCAGGGGCTCGCTTCCGCTTCCGCACGCTAGCAAAATGTTAAATTCAAGCACTCAAGGGAGCGCAGGGCCGGTCACGTGAGCGGTTCGCCCAATGAGGGTCAACCAGCTCCATGACGTCACAGCCCCCCCCCCCCGACACACCCCCGAATGGCACGCGGTCTAAGGCCAGGGAAAGCACCCGCTTTCCCTCAGCCTCAGCGCGCCTCCGCCCGGCTCCATTCACCCTGGACACAGTATCCAGAGAGATAGGTGCTATAAAGAGAGAAGGGAAGAATGAGATAGAAAGATTCAAATCATTGTTAAGCACAATAAGTCATAGTATACAGTACATAGTGTAGATATAGGTCGTTACCGTGGAGATTTAATTAATTGATTAACACAAAATATTTTATATTTATCTAAATGTTTTTACATTTCAACAGGGCGATCACTCCTCAAGGTTCTTATGGAAAACCAACCTGTACATTGTAACAGTTTGTTATCAGCATAATGACAATAAAATAAACACACCTCTCCCCCTCCAACTCCTCTCCTCCATCCCCCCTCCTTCTCTCCCCCCTCCACTCCCCATCTCATCTACCCCTTCCTCTCCCTCTCTCTCTCTCACCCCTTCCACTCCCCCTCTCCACTTACCCTTCTTCTCCGCACCTCCCTCCTTCTCCTCTCCCCCTATCCTCTCCCCACCTTCTCTCTCCTCCTCATCTCCCTCCCCCTCCTTTTCTTATCTCCCCATCCTCCCTTCCCATCCTCTCTCCCCCTCCTCATCCTATTTCCCCCCCTTATTCTCTCTCTCCCCATTCTCATCCTCTTTCCCCCTTATCCTCTCTCGCCCCCTCCCCTCCTCACCCCCTCACCCCCTCCACCTCCTAACATTCCCACCTCCTAACATTCCCCCTCCTCCTTACCCCCTCCCTCCTTTCCCCATCTCCCCCTCCTCCCTCGCTTTTCCCCTCCCTTTCCCACTCCCTTTTTCCCTCCACCTCCTCTGTTTCCCCCCCCCCCTCGCTTTTCCCCTCCCCCTCCACCTCCTCCCTTTCCCCTCCACCTCCTCCCTTTCCCCCTCCCTGTCCTCTCCCCCCCCTCCACCTGCTCTCCCCCACTCCTCTCCCCATTATCTCCCCCTCCACAGTCTCCCTCCCTCCCTTTATCACCCATTAGCTCTCCTCTCCCCCATCCTCTCCCCCCTCCTCTACCCCAATCTTTTCTCCTCCCCTCCTCTTTTTCCACCTCCCACTTATCTCCCCCTCCTCATCCTCTTGCCCCCCATCTCCTCATCCTCTTGCCCCCCCATTTCCTCATCCTTTCTCCCCCATCTCCTCATCCTCTTCTCCCCCTCATCCTCTCTCCCCGCCTCATCCTCCCCCCCCTCCTCCTCTTCTCCCCCTCATCCTCTCTCCCCGCCTCATGCTCCCACCCCCCCCCCCTCCTCATCTTCTCTCCCCCTCCTCCTCATCTTCTCTCCCCCTCCTCCTCATCTTCTCTCCCCCTCCTCTTCATTCATCCTCTCTCCCCCATTCTCTCACCCACCCTCTCCTTTCAGCCCCCTCTCCTCACCGCCCCCCCTCCACTCAATGCCATTTTTAATGCATTTTACTATACTGAGCATCCTTTGATTTCTATAGCAGACTTTAGCACACCTCCCCAGCAGTGCAAGATTTTTGTAACACTTTCCTGTTTGTGATCATTTGTTGCAAATGTTCCCAGCCATTTGAGCTGTAAACTGAAACAATACAGTAGATAATTTTACCTTAGTAATATAAGAATACATTGTAGCTGCTGAGCTACACTGACTGAAGGATTGATTAAAACTAGAAGGCGGCCTTTGTGTGAACCCAGGGATGCAGGACCTATGCTGATCGATCATGGGAAAACGAATCGAAGATTAGGTAATTAGTTTTTTACTGCGCCGCTTGGATTGCCTCCTTAAGTGCCATGCCTACTGTGCTTATTTGCATGTCACCACTAGAGATGGGAGAATTGGTCCAAATCCCCTTCCCAGATTTTTTAGACCAAATCCGATCCGCCCCATCAAAATATGTTGACTGGGTATTAAAAAATCTGAGCGAATTTATCAAAATAAAGGAGAGGCCTGTGCTGAAGGAGGACAGCATGCCTGAGATACCATGAGGCTTGTCCTATAGTGGGTGTGGGAGTGCGCCTGTGCGAACGCGCATGCACGTGACGCACGGTGTGTGTGTGTGTGTGTGTGTGTGTGTGTGTGTGTGTGTGTGTGTGTGTGTGTGTGTGTTAATAATGAATTAAATAATTTTTTTCAAATAAAATACAAAGTTGCTCACTAAAAATTATTTTTATTTATTTAACTTTGACACATACACACATACACACACACACACACACACACACACACACACACACACACACACATACATTACATTACAGTGCCGGTGCGCGTGCGGCCCTATTATAGAAAGGCTGACTAACCTCAGCCAATTATAAGTGCTACGTGCGCACGGCCACCATATAACAGCCCTGAGAGATATCCTAGTGGCTATGGAAAGTATATTTCAATGAGTCGCACCCAACACTTTCTTAACAGCTGTCCATAAGAACTACATTGATTTGACAAGCGTAAGGCACTTTATGGAGTGACTGGAACACTCCTCCTCATCGCTATATTTCAGGGCTGCGGATTGAATGCAAGTTTGGATTGTTAAGAATCCATCTCTCGGATTTTCAGTGATAGAATAAATTGGCTGATTTGACTTCTTGAGACTGACCCGCGGCATTTCGCGGCAAAAAGAAGCTGGCCAATCTGCGTCGGATTCAAATTTCGAAGAAACAATTGGCCCATCTCTAGTCACTACCCAGAATGATATGATAGCCACTGTATGATGTATAAATAAGGTGAAGGAAACAGGCTCGGGGACCTGTGGAAGACATGCGGATATGTGTGTTATATTTTTTCTGTACATAGTATGGTGGAGGATTTGCGGCACTTTTTTTTATCCACCATAACTTATTTCTGTCAAATATGAGTCTAAAAAACAATTATAAAACATACAGAACACCTACAAGCTCAAATTGAACCCCCAAAATACCCACAACATATATATAAGCATATAAGTTTCACAGAGGAGTGCTACTGAGCATGGCAATTTATATTTAAAACCAGAGACATAACATAAAACACAGACAAAGCTCAGTGCACATCCAGAAAAACTTATATACGGTACAGTGCCTAAATATACATGTATAAATAACTAATAAATAAAATGGTCTTTTAGTTTAACATTTTGGCCAAATTGTTGTAAGCCCTTGAGCCAAACTTCACGGCAGACCACGTTCAAGGGTCCCTACACTAATATAAATTCTTAATAACCTGTGCATTGCCAGGAAGAATGATTTATAATAAATCTGTCAATATGAGTTGCAAAGGTTCTAAGTCTGATTGAAGCTTTTATTAACCTGTACATTACCAGGAAAATCACTCTGTAATAGATTTGTCACAATCACACTGCATGCAGGCAAGTTTCCCTGATAGTTGGAGATGCCATGGAGTGAGCTTTTAACCATTTAAATGTGGGAGGGAGGGAGCTTCAATTGGATAGGAGGTTGCCACCCTCCAAAACAGCCAAGACTAGCTGCACAAGAATTATAAAACATACAGAACACCTACAAGCTCAAATTGAACCCCCAAAATACCCACAACATATATATAAGCATATAAGTTTCACAGAGGAGTGCTACTGAGCATGGCAATTTATATTTAAAACCAGAGACATAACATAAAACACAGACAAAGCTCAGTGCACATCCAGAAAAACTTATATACGGTACAGTGCCTAAATATACATGTATAAATAACTAATAAATAAAATGGTCTTTTAGTTTAACATTTTGGCCAAATTGTTGTAAGCCCTTGAGCCAAACTTCACGGCAGACCACGTTCAAGGGTCCCTACACTAATATAAATTCTTAATAACCTGTGCATTGCCAGGAAGAATGATTTATAATAAATCTGTCAATATGAGTTGCAAAGGTTCTAAGTCTGATTGAAGCTTTTATTAACCTGTACATTACCAGGAAAAGCACTCTGTAATAGATTTGTCACAATCACACTGCATGCAGGCACTCCCACATTTAAATGGTTAAAAGCTCACTCCATGGCATCTCCAACTATCAGGGAAACTTGCCTGCATGCAGTGTGATTGTGACAAATCTATTACAGAGTGCTTTTCCTGGTAATGTACAGGTTAATAAAAGCTTCAATCAGACTTAGAACCTTTGCAACTCATATTGACAGATTTATTATAAATCATTCTTCCTGGCAATGCACAGGTTATTAAGAATTTATATTAGTGTAGGGACCCTTGAACGTGGTCTGCCGTGAAGTTTGGCTCAAGGGCTTACAACAATTTGGCCAAAATGTTAAACTAAAAGACCATTTTATTTATTAGTTATTTATACATGTATATTTAGGCACTGTACCGTATATAAGTTTTTCTGGATGTGCACTGAGCTTTGTCTGTGTTTTATGTTATGTCTCTGGTTTTAAATATAAATTGCCATGCTCAGTAGCACTCCTCTGTGAAACTTATATGCTTATATATATGTTGTGGGTATTTTGGGGGTTCAATTTGAGCTTGTAGGTGTTCTGTATGTTTTATAATTCTTGTGCAGCTAGTCTTGGCTGTTTTGGAGGGTGGCAACCTCCTATCCAATTGAAGCTCACTCCCTCCCACATTTAAATGGTTAAAAGCTCACTCCATGGCATCTCCAACTATCAGGGAAACTTGCCTGCATGCAGTGTGATTGTGACAAATCTATTACAGAGTGCTTTTCCTGGTAATGTACAGGTTAATAAAAGCTTCAATCAGACTTAGAACCTTTGCAACTCATATTGACAGATTTATTATAAATCATTCTTCCTGGCAATGCACAGGTTATTAAGAATTTATATTAGTGTAGGGACCCTTGAACGTGGTCTGCCGTGAAGTTTGGCTCAAGGGCTTACAACAATTTGGCCAAAATGTTAAACTAAAAGACCATTTTATTTATTAGTTATTTATACATGTATATTTAGGCACTGTACCGTATATAAGTTTTTCTGGATGTGCACTGAGCTTTGTCTGTGTTTTATGTTATGTCTCTGGTTTTAAATCTAAAAAACAATTACTTAAAAAAAAAAAAGACTTGAAAAAAATTGACCAACGTTGCTTTACCAAGAGATAACACAATAAACTGGCCCTATCATGTTACCAATTCTTTTTGAATTTATAATTAAGTAAAACAGTCCTACTTAATACAAATAAGGCTGTTTTTAGTGTGTATGGTATCATGAGCACTAACAACTTTGAAATGAAGGACAGCAAAGTTAATGACTTTTTAAATATGTGTTTAGATTTGATACATTTTATAAACTATACCATTTTGGGTGGTCAGTCAAATAATGACCACATTTGCGATGGTTTGTACCACTTTATAGTATTACACAACACTTAATACTCATTCTATTTTCATGCAAGGGTAAATTAGAAATAGAGGATTCTGGGTAATTATGTGCACATTAACTTACTGAGTGTGTCACTTTTTGCCTCTTGTCCATTTCAAGCAAGAGTATTTCCCAAGATATTTTGGTTCCGTATTACACATATTGTACTGCAAAGACTGTCAGAATCAGAAAGAAAGCAATTTATTTGCTGTACAGTGGGTGGGGATTGCCCCTCTTTTACCTACCATAATCTTACAGTGATATAGTTTTCTGATTCTTCGAATATAGGATACCATATTGTATCTATTCCAGTCCATTCATTTTGTTTAGTGCACCGGCCACTAACAATATGCATATATTTTTAATTCTTAGCATACAGTACATGCCAAAATCAAAAAGCCTGGTCCGTTGAGGAATATTTTGGAGCAAGATTGGGGAGATATTTTCATAGTCAATTGACTTTGAATGAAATAGGTGCTTATATAAGAAAAATATAGTTAAAAAAAATCTACATGTCAACGAGTCTTTCTATATAGATAGAAGAGTTGGTGAGTATGATTAACACAAGCATGGCACAAGCCATCACTAATGCATACTCTCCAACTGTACCTATTTAGCAGGACACTGTGTTTTTGTCTCCTGCATGACCAGCTGTAGCTATTAAACATTAACATTTGTGTGTGTGTGGTAAGTTGCACAGGTTAGGAGAGGGTGCTCAACTCCAGTGCTCAAGCTCCCTCAACGGATCAGGTTTTCAGGATATCCCAGCTTCAGCACAGGTGGCTCAATCAGAGGCTCAGTCCAAGACTGAGCCACCAGTGCTGAAGCAGGGACTGATTAAGCCACTTGTACTGAAGCAGGGATATCCTGAAAACCTGACCTGTTGAGTAGGCGGCTTGCGGACTGGAGTTGAGCACCCCTGGGTTAGGGGACACCCATTGAAATTGCTTGAAAGTGCCTCTGTCCAACACAAGTAGAGAAATTACAGTGGTGCGTATTTCTATGTGCAAAATGTTGGAGGGTCTGATAATACTAAAATCTAAGGAGAACAAGTTGTAGACCGCTTCCCTCATTAACCAATCACAAAGTTTCCACTAACTGAAGCCCTTCTTCCTGTGGGTGAGATTTGTCATCTCTGAAGAGTGGAGCAATTCTCAGCCTCTCGCCGCTGAAGACACTGCTATGTCTTGCAGCTGGGGCTTGTTACTCCTTTTCTATTTAGGTACACAAGATTTCCGTGGGACTTCCAATGGTAAGTGCAATACAAGCCTGCCTGATACTGTGCATCTCGCCTTCTTTTACTTCTGTGTGCAATCTAACTTGCTTTTGCCAACTAGCTTTGCTCATCTGCCTCTACATATAACAGGCATTATATTCCCCTACTACAGTACTTCCTAGGGAGATTTGAACCCAGTTGACACTTTTAATGCTGCAGTAGTTTGTAATATGCAAATTGTTCTTGTGGTCTCTCGTGATTGCTTTTGTTTAGCATTTATTTTTAAAGTGACAGGTTGCATTATAACATATTTTAGGTCTTCTAACAAACCCATACTTTTATTTGTTAGATGTACAGGTTTATGTCGCTCCTTTAAGTAAATGTATGCGTGCACTGATAGACTTAACTTCCTATGGATAGGAAACCTATATGAAGATCTGTGGTTCCCCCTCTCACGGGGCGAGTGGTGACTACAGTACAAGGCACAGCAAAGCAATGTGCCGCAATCCCCCTGTAGTGCCGAAGTTTTTTTACACTATCAAAAGTGAAACTAATCAAATATTTGTTATTTAATTAACCAACAGATTGGCAGATTTTAACTACCCTTCTATTTATGAACTTGATTAAATTGCCCTTGTTCTACGACCAGATAGTTTATTTTGAAAATAAATACACCTCCAACATTTTGAGCATGTATTACTCAATATAAATACTGCATTTCCTCTCCTTGTGCTGGGCAGAGGGAGTTCAAAATAATTACTATGGAAGACCCCTAACCTATGCACAGCATTTCCTCTACTTGTGCTGGGCAGAGGGAGTTCTGCCCCCCTCCCCCCTTCTATTTAACCTTTTTTTCAGTGCCTTTATGACATTCCTGGTATGCCAGGCACGTGGCAGGTACATCATGGGGGTGATTGGGTTTACTGGTCCATTAAACTCGCCAGCCTCCTTCGGCAGTGAGAAAGGTAACAGATACAGCTGGTCTTACAGGACATCTTCACAGCATATTGAACAGCGCCCATTGTGATTTGAATTTAGTGTCTACAGTCTTTCCTAGTGAGTTAGAAATGTGGGGATAACCACACGTGAACTTGGTGAATTAGGATGTTCTATGCATGCAGCACTCTGTGGAGATGTAAACATCATTATGCAGTATAATTACGATCACAGTGACAACTGATGAGGATTATAAAAAGAAGCACGAATATGACCAGACATGTAAGCACTTCATAAAGAGATCTTCTTAGGATCTTTACAAGAATGTTTGTCATTGTGTTTCAAAATGAAAGGGCTTAAGCATAATTTAAAACAATAGGATTCCTTCACAAGATGTATTTTGTGTGTGTGTGTGTGCGCGCGCACACACACGCACACGCACACACACACACACAGAGAAAATTTAGCCATATGGGATTACTATTCCTGTTTAATAAGAGGTTACAATTTAGCAGGATTGTTGCAATAAGCAATAACCTTTAAGTAAATGTTGCAGCTAGCTTTGCTCCGCCCACCTTCTAGAAGGTGCCCACTCTGTCATCCAGAGTGGGTGTAGGTTAAAGTGTCCATGTAACTATGGTGACCGGTGATGTCACCATTAACTATAAATATTGGGTTTGGGGGCTTAAGACCTTAGACCCCAGAAGAATCCTGAAGTAACTTCTTGAAGGAGGAGCTTGGGGTGTCTCACTGTGTCTATGTTTTATGTGTAACTTTTGTAATTGCATGAAGTCATCTTTCTTATTTTCTATATTAGGGAAAGTGACCCTCCTAGTTTTAGGGCCACTATCAAAAGAATATACAAGTTCTGTACCAGTGATATTGGGAGACAGTGCATGGCACCCTGAGAGTGCCTCCCTAGTGGCATGTGCCACATTGGATTTGCAAGTTCAGCACCGCCACGCCAAGGCACTACAGGCACAATTTACAAGAATTTGAAGGAATCAGTGCAGAATGACGGGGAATGGGAACCCAGAAAGTAAGCACCCCTTAAAGAAGTTCTTAGGTCTGTACCATTTTGTGGTATTTAGGGTAGAGAGGGTGTGTTCCCCCCATTTGAGGATGTATACTGCAATGATGACCAAGCTATGCGGACCTTCCTGGATCAACTGTGTAGAATTCAGTATTTACCATGAAAGCCTGTCCTGTTTGTGGAAATAAAGAATGTCCATGTGTTTTCAATTAAAAGTTTCTGGTGCCCTGTGTCAGCTTCAACATCAATCTCCAAGCTTACCCATCCAGCCTGCCAGACAAAAGCCCGAGATCCAGGTAAATTGAGTCCCATGCACAACACCTGCACTTCTACCTACACATGTGCAACCACTCCCTTTTAAACCAGGTAAGGAAAGGGGTTACATTGTTGCCCACCAACATGAGGTTGGATAAGCTAAAGACTGTCTTTTATGTTTTGCTCATTTTGAGAGTTTTGGAGCGAAGATATGTTTTTGTGATTTTTGTAATGTTATGGACTTTTCTGCTGCTTTAATTTAACAAGACTGTTTTTGCAAGAAACAGTACTAGAATGGACTTGTTTCTACGGTTTTTCAAATGTTCCCGCCAAAATACCGCCGTTTTGCAAGAACTGTATCTTCTGCAGAAACCATGTGCAAAGTTGTTGCATAATAAAGAGAAAATGTGAATAATACAACCATTTATCTAGTGTCTTGCTGCTGGTACTTTGCTAAAGAAAACTGTGTTTTTGCAAGAAACCAGTGATGTGTATTACAATTCCCGCCTAAGCAAAGATTTCCCGCAAAAAAAAAAAAACAGTTTTGCAAGAACTGTGCATCCTCTGTAAAAGCAGTTTCACTAGGGAGAGGAACTAAGGAAAATTGCTTCTAAGGGAGTAATACAACCGCACCCAGGTCTTTTATTCTGATTTTTTTTTTGTGGAAAGCTGCAACCTGCGCTCCACTGCCAAAGAGAATAGCTTTACTTATTTGTGATGGCATCCAACACTACTGAGGTGCATCATTGTGATGTCCCCGGCGGGGTCCTCGCAGCCATCCTACTTGGAAGGGAAGAACTCCACGCGATGTGTGTGGATTGCGGCCGCCCAGGAGGCGAGATGTTTGCCTTCGGCCCTATGTGACATAGGTGCGGTGCACATTATCTCCACCTCGCAGAGCCTCGAGGGTCCGCTGTTAGTGCTGGTGCCGTTCCTGGGACTGGGTGGCAAACGGACGTCTCCACACAGGGAGTTGCTGCTCCAGAACCCTACCATACCACGGATGTGGTGAAGGGTGAAGCTCTTGATGTTCTTGTTCCGCTGGGACCGGCTGACCTACCAGATGTGGTCGTCGCGGACGAGCTCGGCGAGGACTTCCCCAATCCAGATGTCATCCACGATATTCTTGATGAGGTATCTATTCCAGGAACCGTTGCCGATCTGAGTACCCCTCTGGGAGGGTCTCCCCCTTCTGCAAGGGCCAGCCTGGATATTATAACTGTGCAACCTTCTTATTTTACTAAGGAGGATCTCTACGGTCCCTGTTTTGTCTGGGGTCCACCACCACCGCACGCACGCCAGCGCCTGTAGTCCCTGGACATGGGTTCTGGTCAAATCTCACAACTAACAGCTGAGGCATTTGTTCTATGTTATGTGGGGACTTCGTTTTCTCTATAAAGATATGAATTATATTCATTTATTTTGTGTATTTACATGTTGAATATTCATATGCTAATTTATGGTCCCATCTAAATTGTGGCTGCGTGTGCTCAGTTTCAGAAATGTTTTGATAACAGAAATGTCAGTAAGAATAGACCGGTGGATACTTTAATATTATTCAGAATACTGTAATAGATTGCTGTGTATGTATGTGGCCATGCCTATAGTTGTTCGGCCTCTGACTGTGAATCCAGTTCCACCTCTTCTGACTGTGAAAAGGACAAATTTCCAGTCACAGAATGGCATGCTGTGCTCATCTCCACCTCTGTCAGGTTATACGAATCGTGTTTTACACTTGTGTGTGTGCATTTTTATGGTTTTCTCCAAAACCACTATTGTAATAAATTGAACTACGCTATGGGGCATGTGCTTCTGTTTTTGTTGTGTGTATATTATATATGTGAAATACAAAACTAACTAAAAAACTCTACCAGCGCTTGATCCAAGTGACGAACTAATTGGTGTGATAACAACAATAGTGTGATTACAATGTGATTACATATGCAGCCAAGGGGGCAATAAACAATAGATTGTTCCAATCCAATACCAAAAAATACAAATACAAAGAATGTCCCCGGCGCAAAGTGTGGTGATGATGATTACAGTACCATATCAAAAGACAGTCCTGGTTGAAAAGTCAGTCCTGATGGTAGAGAGTTTCATCAACAATTTGAGGTAGATTTTCCTCTGGGCGTAGTCCCCTTATGATGTCTGCAAATACAGATAGAGAAAAAACACCATTGCGCAGTATATAGACTCAATTGCCCCAACCTGAAGAGGAAAATCCCTACTTACAGGATATTCTCTTGTTCATTCGGGGGAGAGAATCTGTTCTTTGGCTCTCTTCCTCCACCTTGATCTAGTACGGACCCCTCGTGGTTTCTAAGGTGGCTCTCTTCAACTCGGTCTTCATTATCCCAGGAGCAGCATACACCGCAACAGCCGTGGTTGGAGAAAATTAAAAGACAGCCTAGTGTACTCCGCAAATTTTATTTAACGTTAAACAGCAGCAATATTACACTCACATTTTGCGAGGGCAAACATGCCGCTCAAGAATGCTGTCCGCAGCTTGTGTCCTCACAATGGTGTGTTGTTCCACAAGGTCGCGCGCCGACCGATGACGTCAGTAGCGCAGCGCCCGGAGTTCTCCCCACACCACGAGATGCAACACAGGTGACGGCTGGCAATGTGCACTGTACTAGGCTCCTCCCTACGCGTTTCGTGACGCTACATCACTTCCTCAGGGGATGAAAGGAGTCCAGTACACTGGTGCCTTAAGTACATGCAGTAAAACTTGTATCAGCCCACAAATGGGCGGCGATCATTAAACTTAACTGAGTAATTGCAGGACCAGATACAGCTTAATTGATATAGTACGCTGTTGGGGTCAAACCAGTCCTAACTATTACCCTTCTAAAAAGTGTCAAAACATGTATTACCATGTTTTATATGTTTTGAATTTTCTCATAGACTTCAATGGCGGCGGTTCCCCATTGAAAGTGTATGGCAGGAAACTCCATTGACTACAACGGCGGAGTTGCTCCATTGAAACCCATGGCGGCGGAGCCCGTTGTTTTCAATGGGGATTTAGTGAAAAGCTGAGATTTCTTTTTTAGCGGAGATTTCTGTATTAAAATGTAAAACGGTTTTAAGTGTATTTGTGTATCCGGTTTCCCAGGTCGTAGCAGGTCGCAAATTGGACCATAGGGTGTCCCAGTTCCGGCATTAAGAACTGGTAAGTTTGGACCTGCTGGACCCAAAGGAACCGGATATTTTAATATGTTCATGTTTTATCCAACATACTGTATTTCTGAAATTCCTTTGCATAGCAGGGTAGCATATGGCCAGAAAGGCGACCCAATGTCTAGGATGTTTCAAAGGATTTTGTCACCTCCACTGTTTGCATGAGGGTGTAGACTACTCAAACCAGAGCAGTCTTCAAGTGTTCCAGTTCACACCTCACAACAAAGGATTTCCTGCCAGGTACTCTATTTGGTAGACTAGCTGGCATTCCTGAGGTAGAGGAGGGGTTATAGAACTGAGACCCCAGAGCTCTCCTGTGCATGTCCCAACAAGCAGGGGGGCATGGATTAAAATGTGTTCCCAGGCTAGTGAGTGGCTGGAGGTAATTGAAAGCCAATCACCTGTACTTAAGGTTAAGGATAGGGCCACAAAATGTATATAATCTGTGGTCAAGCCCTTATCCAGTGGTCTTCAAGTGTTCAGTCTGTTCTATACCATCTTGATTGCTGAGAGAAACGCTATGCACTGTCTTCCTGCCAGAGGTCTTTTCATGTCTTTGGTGTCTTGATGACTATGAAGAGTGCTGTATGAACTGCCAGTACAGATATGACTGCTTCATCATTTCCATTTTAAGTAAGTGTCTATATTTTGCCTGTTATTTGTACATTTTTGTGTGTTCACCTTTATCAAGGAATAAATTATATTTTATCATATCTAAGTCTCGTCCCAATTCAGACCCAGTGATAAATATATATCATCTGTTATATATATTTATGTGTGACTTATACAGCCTGCCATAATCTCACCGTGACAGGAGGGTTAGTGATAGTGACTAAAGAAATACTGGTGTTTTTGGCAACACCTTTGCTAACACTCACTGCTCTTATAGTCAATGCGAATGCTGTCTTGTAAAACATTGTGGTTTCCTTTTGAGGTTAGGGGGTCTTAATCTGCAAACAGCGTGAAACAGTCATTTGTTATGTTCCTATCTTCTTCACTACCACAGAAGTCTTAAATACATTGCTGGTAGCCAAGAAGTTTGGGGGGAAGGGAGGAGAGGGAGGGGGGAGAGAGAAGAGACCACAGAAAATGTAACTTTTTTATTTCTTTATGGAGAATGGATAAAACGGGTCTTTACTGAGAGTAAAAACAAATGCATTACTGTGACCACTGTGCTTACCAGAACATATTAGTTGGGTTACAATGAAGAGTATTGGTGTTTTTTGTTTTGTAAAGGTGTATCTGAGGAATAAATCCTGCATTGATTGTCAGTGCTGTTATACTGTATATAGTAGATCCCTATCCTAAACTTTGGTGCCATTGGCAAAGAGAAATAAAGTGTTGTTAAAGAGTTAAAAGACAAAATACCATAGTGGAGTACAAAGTATGAGCTATAATACATTATTAATAATAATAATACTATAGCAACATGACCAGTTCGATGCAAACAAAACAGCACCACAGGTCATAATATCGTCTTTACGGAGATTATGGGGGTTATTCATTTAAACTGCAATAATGATGATCAGGACACTATTGCATGGAAACTCCCATTAAAGATCATGACTATCACAGTTTAATAATGCCCTAAGTCACAGGTACTGAAGCAAAGATATGTCTTAAAACCTAACTTGTTGATGGCTCTTGAGGACTGGAGTTGGGCGCCCGTGTCCTAAGAAGAACTACAGGATATACACTAGGGGGCAGGAGGATGGGAACCACTAACTAAACCAGTGTTTTTCAACCTTTTCTCTATCGGGGTACCCCTAACCACAGTGCTCAGTTGCTGAGGCACCTTTACAACGTGACAGGGTCAGAAGACACAGGACAGAGAGACTCACAGGAGAAAGAGACAGTCAGACAGTTAGAGAGGGCAGGGAGTCACAGGAGTGAAAAAGAGAAGGGATATGATAGTGCAGTGAATAATATATTAGTCAAACACAACAAAGTGTACACGCACACTTTGCAAGTTAAACATGTGCATAAAGAACAAATCAGAAGCACTGCAGACTCTGCGATCTCACTGCCGTCGACTTCGGTTTGGCGTTCCCCTCGTCCTGACTCTGTCACTTCTGGTTCAAGGGTATCTGATTAAGGGGGCACCCGGTCACGTCTCTCCTGCATGACAACGCATTTCGCTGGATCAGCTTCATTGGGAGCCATGTTTCCTATCGTTCGCAACAGCTATAACATACCCCAATGTATCTCCTTATTGGTTAACATACGGTTTCATCACGAGTGTCGGAATCAATATTCTGCATACAAAGGATTGCGGATATCGGAGATTGCAAATGCAAATAACTCAAATCCTACCAGTTTAATGTAAATACAGTACAAAGATACAGGCAAAATTAATTTAAAAAAAACAAAGATAGTTGAACAGATATGTGGAAATGCTTTCATCCAAATACACACAAGACGACATGTATGCAGAAAATGTATGTAAACTATTCTATACATTTATACATAATTAATTCAATATCTAGCAGTAATAAACAAACATTCTGTCACAAAAAGGAGGGGGAGAAAGAAAAAGATCTGTATATTTGAACATCTATGCTCCAATTAGCTTTATTGTAATATATGTGTATATATATCTATATATATATATATATAGATATCTATATATATATCTATATATATATAGATATATATATATAGATATATATATATATATATATTACAATAAAGCTAATTGGAGCATAGATGTTCAAATATACAGATCTTTTTCTTTCTCCCCCTCCTTTTTGTGACAGAATATATATATATATATATATATATATATATATATACTGTATATATAATCAGAAATATTAAAAAAGAGCTGAAAAAGGTCTGCATTAATCTCTAAGAGACATACAGTAGGTTATGAGACTCTTAATATCGGGACCTATTATACAATCCATTTTTTCAGCCAATGTATGCCCCTATATCTATATCAATGTTTAGACCTCCGGTAAACAAAGTTGTCAGGTTGTGTATGCAGAAGGTCTCTCTTTGTGCCAAATGTTTGACAGATTTCCTCCTCTCCAGTTATTTATTTATAAAATGTTTTACCAGGAAGTAATACCTTGAGAGTTACCTCTCGTTTTCAAGTATGTCCTGGGCACACATAGTCTATACCTTTTTTATAGGAAAGTCCCTGTGGGTTTGCCTGGTGGAGTGTCTTAACACATTGTGTGTCTACACCATTCTTTTTGATGTTTCCCAAATGTTCCAGAATTTGCACCCCAAGTGGGCATCTGATCCTATCTACATATTGCAACCCATAGGGACATTGCTAAAGGTCGACTATATTGTCCATTCTACAGTTAGTAAAAGGTTCTATTTTAAAACTTTCTCCAGTTTTTCTCAATACAAATCTACACTTCTACTTTGAACTAAAAGTACAAGCCTTACACGTGGTGCAACCAAAAAAACCTATAGGTTGGTTTAGACAGCTATTATTATTATTATTTTTTATCTCTTTCCGTGGTTTTTTTTTTATAACCCTGCACTCCCCAAACTGGGAAGACTAACTGAAGGAAGTAAGCAGTGACTGTCTGTGTGGTCTTGTGTTGAAAACACTGGCCTTTGAAAACAGAGGACCCAACTCAAGACCTACAGGAGCTCTGTGTGATCAGTCACTTTACCCCATGTGCATCCGATACCGAAAACTGGAGTCAGGGATTTCTTTTTTCTGCTTTATTATGACTTTTCCAATGTTGCTAATGCTGTCCACTGTTTTATGGGAATATGTCTGAAGTATTCGAAGACAATACAGTTCGTCTGGCACTGTCTTATACGCATGTTGATTTCAAAGCTCCCTTGCCTCAACTGTGTTAAGAACCTAGTCTAGTTGGTCCTGTTTGGTTGAGGCTGGCAGCAGAGGGTGATATAAAGCAATAAATGGCACTGCTGCTAGTGGTAAGATATGCTGTTATCTCATCACATGATCGCATTCTGACTTCCTGAGAACAATTTGTCTGTACACTGCATTAAAGATACAGTCAGTGAGTCCATAATACAGCTACACATGACCTTTTCTTACAGACCACCTACATATAATTGTTCTCTTACTATGGAATCCTTCATTGATTTTTTTTTTTAGAAATATTGATGATAGAAACATGTTGTATGACTATTAACCCCCCAGCCCAGTTGTACTTTGATACCAATACATATATAACACCGTCCTTATCACTGGAACATTTGAATGTTTACGGCAGTATTGCCTTGCTTGCTTATGTACAGTATAAGCCCCCTAATTAGCCCCTAACAACCAGAGGGCAATGTGTACGTTTTCTGATATTCATTAGTTTACTTTTGCATTTAGACTTTGAAGACTTATGCAACAATTACTTGGAAAGCAGTTCCCACATGACCAAGTGCTCTTTCTTTATTGTAATGTGAATAGTTGTTGCTAAGTGGGACTGCACTTACCCCCCCCCCCCCCCCCAAAAAAAAAACCACTTTCAGTTGAGATGTACAGCTTGTTCATGCTCTCAGTCCAGCACATTTCAACCAATAACTGCTTCAGATAGGTGGAAGTCTCTGCGCATTTTGAAATCTAGACAAAAGTGCTTTTAGATATGTATCACCAAAAGGGTTATGGTTGCAACATTGTGACAAACTGTCGCTTCTTACTTATTGTAACCACAATAATTACTTGTCTCTGAAGACAGCAATGAAGGGTTATCAGTTGTAATATTCTTGTCAGGCAGACGCTGTCCATTTCCTATTTACTTCACAGTGGCAAAATAAGAGCACATCTCGTAACCCTGTTTTATGCATTACTACTGTTTGTTCCTTTTTTCTAATTTCAATAAGCACTTTTTGATTTCTAATGTAGTAGTATTCAGGTCATTAGCACACAGTGTAGACGCAAGGGAATGAAAGAATCTTCTCTATAGAAAGATACCTTTTCAAAGCAGCAGCAGCAGCAATCTTCACATATTTAAAGAGGCAGTCCAAGCAGCACATTAAAAACATATATATATATATATATATATATAAAAACCAACATCACAGCTTGCACTCAATGTACTGTTTCATATAGACAGGTGCTAGTCTCAAATAATAGAAAAACAACATTACCATTCTCTCGTCCGGTAAAGAAAGACTGCACTCGGTTCAGTAATCATGAAAAACTGTATTGGGCATCTGAATAAAAAAGATAAGTCACCCAATCCGACGTTTCGGTCCTGGAATAGGACCTTTCTCAAGGGGGTGCACCCCCTTGAGAAAGGTCCTACTGTATTCCAGGACCGAAACGTCAGATTGGGTGACTTATCTTTTTTATTCAGATGCCCAATACAGTTTTTCATGATTACTGAACCGAGTGCAGTCTTTCTTTACTGGACGAGAGAATGGTAATGTTGTTTTTTTATATATATATATATATATATATATATATATATATATATATATATATATATATATATATATATATATATGCAAATATAGCTGTATGCTCATCTGCATGTCTTAGGCAGGTCTGCAACCCCGCCTTTCCCCATTATCACCCAGCATACAGCACTTCCACTGCAGCAAGGGATTCTGGGAAATGACATGCAAATGAGCACACAGTGTCACTTTTTGCCTCAATAACCATTTTTAACATGGTTCCCTATAGGCTTAAGCTTGCTGCATGGTCACAGCTTCGAGCACAGCCAGGGTTAAGGTGCATACCCAGAAAACCACCCACAGACAGCTGTTTCGACCTTGATGGGTCTCATCAGTGTGGGGTTGATTTTACTGGGAATGCAAGAGAGGCTTATGGGATAGGCCAAACCATAATACTGAGTTAAGTTATGGTGAGTAAAAAAAGTGACAAAAACCCTCCACAGGAAAGCAAATATGCAAATATAGCTGTATGCTCATCTGCATGTCTTAGGCAGGTCTGCAACCCCGCCTTTCCCCATTATCACCCAGCATACAGCACTTCCACTGCAGCAAGGGATTCTGGGAAATGACATGCAAATGAGCACACAGTGTCACTTTTTGCCTCAATAACCATTTTTAACATGGTTCCCTATAGGCTTAAGCTTGCTGCATGGTCCCAGCTTCGAGCACAGCCAGGGTTAAGGTGCATACCCAGAAAACCACCCACAGACAGCTGTTTCGACCTTGATGGGTCTCATCAGTGTGGGGTTGATTTTACTGGGAATGCAAGAGAGGCTTATGGGATAGGCCAAACCATGGTTAAAAATGGTTATTGAGGCAAAAAGTGACACTGTGTGCTCATTTGCATGTCATTTCCCAGAATCCCTTGCTGCAGTGGAAGTGCTGTATGCTGGGTGATAATGGGGAAAGGCGGGGTTGCAGACCTGCCTAAGACATGCAGATGAGCATACAGCTATATTTGCATATTTGCTTTCCTGTGGAGGGTTTTTGTCACTTTTTTTACTCACCATAACTTAACTCAGTATATATATATATATATATATATATATATATATATATATATATATATATATATATATATATATTATATTTGTTTTAATATATAAAGCCTTTGATTAACTTTGTTGAAAAATAATTACCTAAAGATTGGTTCACCCATAATAGATCTGTAAAATCCTGCTTCCCAGGGTTCACTAAATGGCTGCTTTTCAGTTTCAATCAATGCTTCAGTCAGTGTAACTCAGAAGCTACAATGTATTTTTATATTATTATATTAGGGAGAAGGAGCAGCTCAGTGAGTAAAGACGCTGGCTGGCACTGACTTTGAAGGGGAACCTGGTTCACATCCCAGTGCCAGCTCCTTGTGACCTTGGGCAAGTCACTTTATCTCTCTGTGCCTCAGGCACCAAAAACATAGATTGTAAGCTCCACGGGGCAGCGACCTGTGTCTGCAAAATGTCTCTGTAAAGCGCTGCGTACAACTAGCTATACAAGAACATGCTATCATTATCTATTGTTACAGTTTGCTGCTCAAACTGCTAGGAATATTGGCAACAAATGGGAAAGTGTTACAATTAGAAATCAAAAGATGCTCAGTATATTAACACTCATTAAAAATGGCATTAAGAGTTGAATTGTAAAATAAAAAAAAGGTAGTGAGTATTATCTAATACTACAGAACTGATTTAGTTAAAAAAGAAATAAAAAAACAAACACGTACTATATTGCTTGGGTAGCTCCGTTTAGCAGGAAAAAGATCACGGCTATTTTGCCTACAAGCCCTCTGCTTTATATGCTGTGGAGCCGATTCTCTCTGCTGGAGAATAATTCCGATGCATTCTAATGATTGGAAACATCTTTTCCCACACAGGGAAGCAGACTCACAGCATATTGAACACGGGCTAAAAAAATCTAAAGGCTCTAGAGATATCCATCACCAAAGTCATGGCACTTTCAAGAATGGGCATTTTCTGTGATGACCTATGAATAAAACAAACACGATCGTTGGGATTCACTAAAATCTGATGTGGGGTATCGCACCCAATTCGACATTAACTACCATTGACTTGTGTCTTACTGATGTACTACTGTAGCATACAGTAGTACATGACGTAGAAATATAATGGTATACTACATATCTCCTTTTTTTAAACCAAGAGTAGGAAGATATCCGTTCATTTCCAAATTGAGATTTCTATGTTCATCTTTTAGATTAAAATACTCGGACTGCATAGTGATTTTTTTATTTACTTTTTGTGAAGCTCTGTACTTGCAGAATACAACTGAACCTGGATTTCCCAAAAATGCCAGCACAAATGATCCTGAAGTCAAGAAAGCCACTAGATTCGCAGTTTACGCATATAACAACAAGTCCAACGATTGTTTTCTCTTCAAAGAGCTGGAGATAGAGAAAGCTATGATACAGGTAAGACTGACACTACCATTTTGAAGGGCAAATATAGGCTAATTAGGTGTAATTGTGAAAATGCAGAGGTTATTTTCATCAACAAAAGCCAAAACTTGCCATTTGAATTTTATGTTGGTATAAATTACTTCCTAATGCAGTACAGGGCAATTAATACATTTTACATATTGGCCGAACATTTTTTTTTAACTTTATTATGAATTGGCTAAAATATCGCAAATTGCTTGGTTTTTATAGAATACCCCCCAAAAAATGCCTAACAGTAATGTATACGAATAATCAGATTTCCATTCAACACAGGTTGTGAAAGGCATAAAATACATGCTAAAGACAAAGATAGGAAGAACCGTCTGTCAGAAAAAGGAATCCTATGATTTGGATGAATGTGAATTCCAGCAGGAGAAGCCTCTTAAACAGGTTCTGTATGATATTCTGCATGTTTTCTCTCTGTATACCTCTTAGCCAAAATAAACATGTCCTACTCCAGGGGTGCGCAAACTGGTGGGCGCGGGCGGTTGCAGAGGTCCCACGCTCTTCCCCAAGGCTTTTAAATTAAATGCCGGGGGACTGCGCGAGACCACTGCAACCTCTACTTACTGAGATTCAGCCGTCTTCAGGACGCGTGCCCATGGCAATGCGGCATCAAATGACGCCGCGGGGTCATGTGACGTTACGGTTGCCATGGTAACGTGACATCAAATGACGCTGCGGGTCACGTGACATCATTTGACGCCGCACCAAGGTAAGGCTGGGCGCAGCAAGAAAAGTTTGCGCACCAGTGTCCTAAGCACACGCACAGTGTTCCAATATTGCTTAGTTGGATGTAGGGTTTGCATACTTTGAGGTGTAGCATAGTGGTTAGTGTGTTTCTGGGTACCTTTCCTACCTTTTCCACTCACACATCCTGTAATCTTGAGAAAAATCAGTTTATCTTTGAGTTTCCCAGAAGTAGTTAAACATTTGAAACATCTCCACTCTCTGAGGATTTAGGGCTTCTATAATAAGGACATCAGGGATGGTGCTGGAGGAGAAGTAAACTGGAATGCCGGCATGGAAACGTTATGCGAGGATTGGGTATTTAAAGGCAATGACAAGGGAAGAGCATATCAGTGCCCCCATAATTAAAGGTTTTAGCATAATAATAAATAATTAATCAAATACTATATTCGGTTCTGAATCTGCCTAGAATTTTGCCAGAGAACCATCCTTAAAGTTGCTGGTGCTGCTAAAATCCCTTTACCCTTTCCTAAACTTGTCTCAGCGCCTCTGCTGGCTTTCTATTAAATCCTGTATTACACACAAAATTCTCCACCTCACTTTTAAGACTATACATTCTTCTGCCCCTCCTTTCATCTCAGCCCTAATTTCTCGCTATACACCATCCCGACTTGCGTTCTGCTCAAGGATGTCTTCTCTGTACCCCTTTTTGTATCTAAATCCCTCTCCCGCCTAAACCCTTGCTCACTCACTGCCCCACACCTCTGGATTGCTCTTCCCCTCAATATCCACCTAGCACTCTCTCTCTCCACCTTTGACACCTCTTTAACTAAGCACATGGATAGCTCCAGTCCACCGCCCGTAGGAACCTACCTTGGTGCTGTTCGTGCCGCCTGCCCCTTCGTGCAGCCCTTCTCCATCAGCATTTGACACCGCAACCTCACATGGCATCGCATTGCCATGGTAATGTGACGTTGTGACGTAGCAACGTAATGCCATGTGAAGGAGGAGGAGGGTTGCACGAAAGAGAAGGTACAGTAAGAACTTTACAGAAACCCCACACTCTCCCCCAGCAATCAGTGTGGAAGATTGCAGGGCCTCTGTATATGGGGAAAGGGGGAAAAAAAGGGAAATTTGATGCCATAGGCCCGGATCTATAGGGAATCCGCCACTGGGTAGCTCCGTGGCTTGATACTATACATCTCATGCATTGATTTTGAGCCGTTGCAGACACACTTACCAAAACACCATGCTACGGTTTCTGTAAGTTCTCCCTACTTACTACATAGATTGTAAGTTCTGCGTGGCAGGGGCTTCTCTTCCTAATGTTACTTTTGTCTCAAGCTTTTTCCCATTATGTGTTATATTATTATGTCATTTGTATTTCTGCTGTAAAGTGCTATATACATGGATGGCGCTTTATAAAGATATATGTACATGTTTTTTTTTTTATATAGTGCCACCAATGCTCGTACCATCTCAGTTATTATTCAGGCAGTACAGTGAGATTATATAAACTCGCGCAAGTGCGTTAAACAAAAGGAATAAGGGAACAACAGCCCTGCAGAGACTAACATGTTTATGGAATAATGGGAGATTTGCAGAATACAATAGGAGGAAGTGCAGTAGAGAACAAATTTATGGTGCAAATAAGTGCATCAGGAATGCGTGGGGTTGTGTGAGGCCTAAATTAACCAATTGCTTCCTGAGGCGGTTAGGTATAAGGCGTGACGTTAGGGAGCAAAAAGTGAAAAGGGTTTGAGATGTCAGAGTGCTGAAGACAAATTAGCAGACCATGCTAAAGTTGACATTATCTGGTCCGAGGAGTCTCTCGGTGTTCAGCTATCTTGGTCTTACCTACAGGAGATCCACAGATTAGCTGCTAAATACTACTCAACGGCATCCTGGCCCAAACCACGTCAATGAATAAGGAGAATATCAAGGTTCATAGAAGCTTATTCTGTAAACTGCGATGGAAATTCCCATTGATTTTCCATTGGACTGTCTGTGTGATAACGCTGGATTGGCGCACTCGCAGTTTATCGAATAAGCCCTGTGTGTTAACGTTTTTTACTTTGCTCAAGAGATGCATAAAAACAAATAGGCATGGTGCATTCATAACAGCATTTTTTATCTTATCTCTGTTTTATCTTTGAATATTGCACAGGAAATGGGTACATTTAGCTCAAGTATCTGTTTGTACTAGGTTCCTAAATCCTTAGCACAACTGACTGAATCTGGCCAGCATTTCTAAAGGACAGGGCATCACCTAGAGGTTAATGGTCCCAGCTGAAAGAGTTAAAGGTCCACGGCGTAGCAAAAGAGAAGCCCTGGAGACCTGCTAAACCAATGTGCGACCTGCCATATCCTAGCAGCAGCTTTTCATGACTGATCCGGCCAGTGTCAGATTTCACATTAGGCCCGGGCTTAGGGGGGCAATATTTTGGGACGGCAAAAATTGCTTTTGCCGCACTCTCGGGCCTATGGGACCTAATGGGAATGAACTTGTCTGTATCAGCCGCCTCCTTTCTGCTGCTCTCCTGCTCCTTTGGAATCCCAGTATCAAATGGCGCCGCAGACATCACGAACGTGGCATCACACAGCGTCTTGGTGCCATGGCAATGTGACATTGCGACGTCATGACGTCACTTTTCCATGGCAACGCACCGCCGTGCAAGGTCACGCTCGTGATGTCCGCGGCGTCATTTGACACTGGGATACCAAAGGAGCAGGGGAGCAGCAGATAAGAGGCGGCCACACAAGCACGTGCCTAGGGGGGCCGGATTTTGAAATCCGCCGTTGGACCTGGCTTTCTCAGAAAAAAGAAAATCTTTGATTTTGTCGCCTGAAACAAAGACCGGATCGGAACCAGGACGCGCTGCTGCCAGGTCCTTGCAAGCACGGCTTCTTTCAGTGGCCATTACCTGCTCCTCTGGGAAGCATTTTTGGATTTGTTGGTGGAAAAGCACAGCAAATCCAAAATGACTTTTCAGATGGAAAACAAAATCCACCAAGACACAGCCAGCTGGCAGCAGCTTTCTGTAGTAGAAGCAGGGCGAAGCGATTTGCCTAAAATTGGCAAGCAGGCAAGAAATCTAGCTTTCTGAGTTCTGGAAATATTTTGCCTGTAATTTATAGTTAAATATTATTCTATAACAATTGTGGTTGTGAGAGGTGTATGACTATTGCACCTGCTGATGATGCAATAAGAGTATTTCGTGGTTACATAGTAGATTAGGTTGAAAATAGACATGCGTCCATCAAGTTCAACCTATGCTATATTTAGACGATAGATACATTATCCTATACCTGAACAGTATATTGATCCAGGGGAAGGCAAACAAAAAACCCCAGTGGAATATCATCCAATGATCTCTCATAAAGGGACACATAAATTCCTTCCTGACTCCAAGAATTGGCAATCAGATTACTCCCTGGATCAACATTCTTCCCATGTATACTTATTTGTTATATCCCTGTATACCATTCCTTTCTAAAAAGATGTCCAACCTTTTGTTGAACAAATCTATTGTATCTGCCATCGCAGTCTCCAATTCGACATTGTAACTGCCCTTACTGTAAATAACCTTTCCTTTGTTGCTGGTGAAATCTCCTTTCCTCCTTCCTTAAGGGATGGCCCCTAGTCCTTTGTACTGCCCTTGGGATGAATAGTTATTTTGAAAGCTCGTTGTACTGTCCCTGAATATATTTGTATATAGTTATCATATCCCCTCTTAGACGCCTTTTTTTCTAATGTAAATAAATCTAATTTAGCTAGCCTCTCCTCATAAGTTAGATTGTCCATCCCCTTTATTAATTTATTGGCTCTTCTCTGCACTCTCTCTGGTTCCATAATTGCCGCAAATTATACAATAGTGTTCTGTTTGTGTATGTGTGACAGTACGTGCAATGCTATATCTCCTTTATTTCTCCCTTTAGACGTTCACATGTTATTTTGAAGTGTGGGTTATTCCCTGGCTGCACAATGCGAGCGTTCCTGTCCTTCTGTGCCAATGACAAAGTGGATCCAGTTACGTGGGAGCGGTTTTCTCTTGTAATGATGGAGATGAACTTTGGTTTTGGGACATAGCAGAACAGCCTGGTTTTTGTTGTGGTTTTTTTATGAGAAGTGTATTAAAAAAAAACAAGTAATGTAAACATATTCATACTTATATTGTGGTAAATAAAAAATACAGTAAATGAAAGACAATGCATGTGGGTGTCCACACTGGCATCACAGAATGCACACATCTTAACATCAAAACACAGCAGATTACATATTTCAAACCAGCAAACTAAATTTTCTGACTTTGTACATTATCTTATCACAAACAAAATGGAAAATCGTCATTAAATGCTACATGCCCAGCTGGCTTTAACTCCTTTGCTGCCAGAAGTGGTTCACTAGTTACTTTCCAGAAAAAAAAAGTGTACGCACAACAAATAAGTATAGTTAACATGTAAAGTCCTTACGAAGAAAACGCTGCCGCACTGGTGTAGAAGAGCGATGATCAGAATGATGGCTAATGCTGTACAGGCATACCCCGCATTAACGTACGCAATGGTACCGGAGCATGTATGTAAAGCGAAAATGTACTTAAAGTGAAGCACTACCTTTTCCCACTTATCGATGCATGTACTGTACTGCAATCGTCATATACGTGTATAACTAATGTAAATAACCCATGTGTAACAGGTTCTATATTCTTCCCGCTTGCACACAGCTTCGGTACAGGTAGGGAGCCGGTATTGCTGTTCAGGACGTGCTGACAGGCGCATGCGTGAACTGCTGTTTGCCTATTGGGCAATATGTACTTACTCGCGAGTGTACTTAAAGTGAGTGTACTTAAAGCGGGGTATGCCTTTAAAGCACATTAAATAAGTAAAGAGTAACATTAAGTCAACAGTGAAAATGTAGATGAATGATTAAGTAAAGAAACCACTAGCTGGTGACAAAAAGAAAAAAAATTCTTCAGCATTACTCTTTCTGCCTCTTCAAGGAGCAATTCACGCAATATCCTACGTGTTTGTTTAAATAAATCAGTTCTGTAGTATTGGCTACTTTTTTATTTTTATTCAACTTTTAAAGCAGCAATACTACATCCCCCTCCCCCCTTTCTCTCGTATTTTTTATATGTAAAGCTTGTGACAATGTATAAATCTACATCCTTACCCAAGCGCAGCAATTGTTTCGCGCTCCTGTTATATAAATCTATAAAAAAATACTGATTGTGCGCCTAACTAAATGGCCGCCTCTCCGTTCCAATCAATCCTTCAGACGGTGTAACTCAGCAGCTACAAATGTATCCGGATGTTAAGGTAACATTGACTATTGTTACAGTTTATAGCTGAAACTGCTGGGAATGTTGGCAGCAAATTATCACTAACAGGAAAGTGTTACAAAGATCTTGCACTGCTGGGGAGGTGTGCTAAATAATAACAAAAATGTGGTCCTAGGGCGCTCCTATATAGAGTGATGTGATGTGCTCAAATTAGTGAATAATACATAAACAAGCGTACAATAAAAATAAATATAAATTATGTGAACGTGCAAGTGCAAATATCAGGTAATAGGTCGCAGCTCAACCCTCTGAAGAAAAGGTCCTGGTTTTCGTCCGTGTAGTTAGTTCGAACTTTTGGGGAGCGCTGGTATCATTATAAATAAAAGAAACAACTTCATAGTGTGATCAGTTTCACAAAATATCGTTTGGATTCTAGGATTTTCTGTTTCCATCGCGGATACATCACACTGACCACCATCACTAAAACTACTACTAGAGAAGCTAATAGCTGAACACTGCGCTGTATGAAAGGAGGGGATGAGAAAGGATGATGGGAGAGGGGGGGGGGATGAGGGAGGATGAAGGGAGGGGGGGGTGAGAGAGGATGAAGGGAGGGTGGGGATGAGAGAGGATGAAGGGAGGGGGGGATGAGAGAGGGTGAAGGGAGGGGGGATGAGAGGATGAAAGGAAGGGGGATGAGAGGTTGAAGGGAGGGGGGATGAGAGAGGATGAAAGGAGGGGGGGATGAGAGGATGAAGGGAGGGGGGATGAAAGGAGGGGGATGAGAGAGGATGAAAGGAGCGGGGGATGAGAGAGGATGAAAGGAGGGGGGGATGAAAGAGGATGAAGGGAGGGGGGATGAGAGGATGAAGGGAGAGGGGTGAGAGGATGCAGGGAGGGGATGGGAGGATGAAGGGAGGGGGATAAGAGAGGATGAAGGGAGGGGGATGAGAGAGGATGAAGGGAGGGTTGGGAGGATGAAGGGAGGGGGATAAGAGAGGATGAAGGGAGGGGGATGAAAGGAGGGGGGATGAGAGGATGAAAGGAGGGCGGATGAGAGAGGATGAAAGGAGGGGGGATGAGAGAGGATGAAGGGAGGGGGGATGAGAGGATGAAGGGAGGGGGGTGAGAGAGGATGAAGGGAGAGGGGGAATGAGAAGTTGAAGGGGAGGGGGTCAGAAAGTATGAAGGGAGGGGTGAGAGAAGATGAAGGGAGGGGTGAGAAAAGATGAAGGGAGGGGTGAGAGAAGATGAAGGGAGGGTGCGAGAGGATGATGGGAGAGAGAGGATAAGGAGGGGTACAACAATCTTGGAATTTGTGGTAGGAGCATTAAGATCAGTATTGCTCACCATGTACAGTATGACTGCAGGTAAGTTATAAATGATCTGACCATTACGTCATTTGTTCTAAATTTCACTCCTATCATGCCTCAATTTGCACTATTTCATATTCTATTTCCTAAAAAAAATCCTTGTATCGCACATTTTGTCCAGTATTTTTGGACAAGCCACCTGGCAACCTTAAAACACACACACGCTGCTGCTATACACAAACGCTGCAGCTACACCCACAAACGCTGCTGCTACACACATACATCACAACAGCACCACACATGGCAGACAGAAACTGCAGCTACAAACACACTGCAGACAGACACTTACGTTGCAGCTACAAGTAAACTCTCTCCCTCCTCTCACTGTGTCCGTGGAGCTCTGTGCACAGAGGGAGTGGGAGGAGTCACTGCCTTGCTGCTGCCTCCTGACCAATCCCCTGCCTGTCTCAGAGCTATTCTGACAAATGAAAAACCGATTGGCTAGAAATTAAAAACTTCGCAAGTTGCCAAAAATTCTGGGCATTACTGAATGAATAATGCCTGGAATTTTACAGCTTTTGCTTATAATTAATGGTATTAGATCTACTGGAGATATGAGATAGAAGAGGTTTTACTGCTTCAATTAGGAGAGTTCTGATCTCTCAATATTATAATCAATCTTCATGTGTCCTAAATACCTCTCGATAGTTTGTGGAGGCCAGTGAGTCAGCGATCCCCATCAGCATTTATAGGCAATTCACCAATATCCTGTGATCAACTATTTTTTGGGGGACTACCATCACCCGAGTCACTTACCTCACAGGTATAACTGCTATATTGCAGTTATTGCTAGGCTGGGCAATTTTGGCTTTATTATTTTTGTCACCCTTTCCTTATCTCAGCGTGTTAGTCAGATACTTTAGAGGTAACTTACCTTATTTACTACCATACCCTCCTCTGCAACAATTCTACCAACTAATTAGAGTACAAGTTAAACAATGTTTTTAATTACTATTGTGTTCAGTTACTTTATTTTAAGATGCATATTAAAAGTTAGGTTGCACACCAACTTTACGTTATTGTCAACCCACTTCAGTGCACCTTTATAAATAGGTGTCTTTGAGCTTCTATGCCAGATTAATTTGTAAATATTTCTTACATGTGGTAAGGTGCACCTCCCCCACTGTGGAATAGTGTGGATCCTATTACTAATAGGCTTTTAGCATTTCAGTAGGTGTTATCCTGAGCGGAATATTTCCTCAGTGTGGAGGTTGTGCTGCTTCGTCTATTTGACCAATGATTACATTTGAATGACTTTGCAAATAAAGATGCAAGAGCAAACATTTACTGTGTAAAAATTACTGTGGCTTTGAGGACCAAGTCTTATCACTAGATCTTTGCTAAAGATTGAAAAAAAAACAAAAAAAACTCTTAACCATTTGTTCGACACCTAGCTCTGTTCTACTGTTTCAAACATTTCTAACAACTTGACTTTCCTCCCATTTATTTCCCCCTGCGTGTATGGGTTTACTCCTCAGCTATGCCTTTCTTTGTTTAGCACTCTTCATTATCGTTTGTCCTTGTATGTTAATGATCAGGCATAATTTTATACAATTTTTGTATAACCCTCCGTTTTCACGTTTCAGGCTTGGTCCCAGGCTAACCCTTTCTTCTCTGTTACTGTATTTAACTTCTACCCGTTTTTTCCCTCCATCAGTTGTTTTTCCTCGCAATACTTGGATTGTATTTAACTTCCTCACATTTGGTAATTATTGGTGTGTTTTCTTTGCTCAAGGGTAAGTGTTGTTTTGTTTGTTTGTACTGCTTGTATTTATTTTTTGATAGTTTGTTTCCTAAATGTTAGTCATTACTTGTTTTGTGATGTATAGCTAGAATCGGACTTCTACACCAGTACTTCTCTTCTCAGTAAGGACTTTTCACCCGATTTCATAACGCCTACCTTTGTCCTTTCTGGTTGGATTGTGCACATTGGTGGCTGGGTCTTGTTAGTTATTTATAGTACCTTGCCAGTGTCAACCTGGAAGACGATCCCTTTTCAGGACCAAAGTGATGGTTCTTTTTCCATGCTTCAAATATAAATTTGATAACTATTACTGCTTGTTGCACATTAACACAACTGGTAGGAGGGCAGGGGGGCTTATTTTTGGGATATGTTTTTTTCTTATTGTCCTTACTGGTGCTGAAGTGTCATCTACTGGTGGCATAGATTATGACACCTTAGACCAGAGGTTTCCAACCTTTTTTTGGTTAAGCAACCTAATAATTATATTGTAAAATTCTTGTGAACCTGGCCCTCTAATAGTGCATCGAAGATTAGATGCATTGTAAATTCTTCTGTATTTGGTACAATTTTCAAATGAACACAGATGCCCAGCAAGCTCTAAAAAAACACCCCAAATTACCACATAATATATATATGTATAGAAGTGTCAATTGGAGTGCTACTGGGCGTGGCTAAATGTATATAACAAAACAAAAAAAACAAAGAAGCCCAAAGCTACATGCAATATGACAAAAATATACAGTGAAATATCTATATATCTCATGAAAGAAAGGGTCATTTAGTTAAAACCTTTGGCCAAAGCATTTTAAGCCTGCAAACCACTTCAAGGCATGACCAAATATTGCAGGTCCTAACACTAACTGATTCAAATTCTTATTTAACTCTCTAGTCAGAGGAAGAATGATCGCATTGGATCTGTCACAACCAGCTGCATGTCAAAGAAAGAACTTAAGTTAATAAACACACATATACCCAGCAAGCTCTAAAAATGACACACACACACACACACACGTGTCAATTGGAGTGCTACTGGACGTGGCCACCCTTTTTTCAAGAGATATATAGGTATTTCACTGTACAATTTTCAAATTACCTGAAAATTGCAGAGAAGCCCAGGGAACCCAAAAGGTTCCTCGGAACCCTTATTGAAAAACACTGCCTTAGGCCTCGTCCATACAAGGACAGGCCGTGCTGAGGTGTGCGGACGCTCAGCGCTGAGCCCCTGCATCCTCAATGAGGATGCCTTGAGAGGGGGCTCGCGCGAGCGTGCGGAGGAGTTGGAGGTTTCAGCCGAGCGCCAAGCTGTTTTTCAGCGCACTGTCGGCTGAAAACCTCCAATGAGAGTGGGGCTGCGTCAACGTCACGGCGCCGTGACGTCGACGTCAGTGCGTCGCGGGCGATTGGCCCAGCGACGTCACTGCCCCGCCTCCCTCAGTCTCCCCCCACCTCCGATCGCGGACGCTGGCTCGCCTGTATGTGCGTGGAATCGCACAGCTTCTGCAGGCGAGCCTCAGCGTCAGCGCGGTGCAGCCCGGCTCCCCACCTCTATGGCCCGGGCCTTAGACGATCTGGGATTGTGCAATCATGAAGGACTAATGCAACAAGGAAGAGGGTTTTATAACTCCTGTATGATTTAGTGCAGGGACAAATCTACTTAATTTCCTCTGTGGCAATAAAGTGCAGCTACTGACATGTTCACAGAACTTGTTACCAGGTATATAGCCAATTTACAGAGTAGAGATTCTAAATTCAAATATAATTTAGCCTTCAAAAGGTGATGCTTGGATTTTGAATAGATACAATGTATCATAATACAACCAGCAAATAAGGGATTTCATCTAATTCTAAAAGGTTTTATCAAGCTGTCATGCGCGAACAACTTAATTCAATCTGCACCCCTTCAGTGTACATCTGCGTCGCCCCAAAGGCAGACAGCTTTTGGCGCAGAAAAAGGGTGTGAGCCGTTTGCTGATGTTAAAGCTGCTCTATTTCAATCTGAAACTCACCAGCCCTTTTATCCCCTGTACCCAATTTTCCAACTATCTGTCCATGAAATGTTTGATTATTTGTGCTGTTAAATAAATCACAATTTTCTTTGATATTTGTTCTGAGTATACTTGAGTGCTGAGTTGGGACGCTTTTCTTTTCATTGTTATATTACTTCTAGTCCCTAGCACCGTTAGTGGTTATTATATTACTAATTTAAGTACTCATTATTTGCTTAGTCTGTTGCAGGCAGTTTGTCTTGTTTTAATAAAAAATATATATATATATATATATATATATATATATATATATATATATATATATATATATATATATATATATATATATATATATATATATATATATATATATATATATAATATATATATGTAACGGTGTTTCTGGCCCGGCCTGACCCACCCAATCTCACATTGGCCCCTGTGGTCTAACCGGACCCCATTACAGTGTGAATATGCCTGATGGTGCACCTGCTGGCTACAGGACTCCTGAGTCTCCCGCATGATGGTGTGTGGGGAGAACCCGTCAGACAGGCAGCTGAGGTAGTGTGCTGAGTCTCACCTAGTTCCAGTGCAGCGCCTCCACCTCACCAGGGTCCCTGCGTCCGCAAGGGGATGATCCTGGCGAGGAACTCCTCCGTGGTGCTCCTCTCTGTACACTCATTCCAGATAGATACACGAGAGGGTTTCTGGCTGAACTCATCTTTATTGACACGGTGGGCATAGCTGCCCTCCACAAGGAGTATCTTCAGCCGCTCATCTCGCCAGTGCTCCCTTTAGTTAGGTATGTCACCCAGATCAGGGATTCACTTATTCCCGCAGGAATCACTGTCCTGTGCCAGGTCCCTGGACACAGCCTCCCATGGAGTTACTATAACATAACTGACACTCTGATAGAACTTGAACTCCTTCCTCAGCTCTGACAAGAACTGGAACTCCTTTCACTGCAGAACAACTACTAACAACTTTAGAACACTGTGCTGTGCCTTATGTAAGCTTCTGAGGCTGACACATCTCTGACATCACTAACCATGGAGTCAGAGCATGTGACCAGTCCCAGCCATACACAGAGCACCCCACCAGGGTGTGAGGGGAAACCTCCATAATTACTGCTGGCATGCCCACACTTACCAGGCCTTACTGCCAACAGGAGAGATGACTGTAGGCATTTTACATGACCGCTACATATATATATATATATATATATATATACAGTGGTCGACAAATCAGCAAAAAATCTACTCGCCGAACAAAAAAATCTAGTCGCCACCTATTACCACACGTGTGCTGCTTGGGCCAATAGAAGCTTGCCACAATGTTAAATCCACTCGCCCGGGGCGTGCAAATGTATAGGTTTGTCGAACACTGTGTGTGTGTATATATGTGTGTGTGTGTGTGTGTGTCAAAAGGAGTGCTAGTGGGCGTGGCTAAATGTATACAACAAAAAACAGACAAAGATGCCCAAAGCTACTTCCAATGTGACAAAAATACACAGTGCAATACCTATATATTCTCTTGAAAAAAGGGTCATTTAGTTTAACCCTTTGGCCAAAGCATCTTAAGCCTGCGGCCACTCTCTGTTAACGCTTCAGAATTACCCAAGGCACGATAAATGTGTTAAGCAAATGGTGCAAGCATCACCATTTGGTTCAATAGAGCTGCATGTCAATGGGAGCAATAACGTCTGCTACATGTGTGTGAATTTATGGAGTAGATTACATTATGGTTAAGACAATATTTTTGTAATCTGAAATGGATCTGGGAACATGTTGAAGACTTGTGTCTAGTAAATTGAACAACAATACCTATAATCGAAAATTGACAATAGCAACATGCACAGGGTTCTAACCCCACCATATATACGGTTACAGAGATGTATTGAGTAGCTTTATGATACACATCCTCCGGTGAGTCAAAATCAATATAAAAGTAGATCACATAAAAAAAACGATTCCGTTTCTTTCAAAGATGGTCTTTCTATTGAATTCCTTTACCTTGCATAATAGAAAAAGGTCTTTGATTTATTTTTGAAGACTAGAATAAAACAAGCTTTGTTTTCAGGTCTGGTGAAAATGGATTCCTTTATTCATATAAAAAAAAAAAAAAAAAAAAAAAAACAACCTTATTTAGCATATTACTTCAACACAGTTATAGAACTTAACCCCATCTCTCCCCCAAAGTACAGATATAATGATGTGGCATTGTATTTGGGTCCCCATTATCACGCTCAAAAAAACAATGTAGACAGACAATTGCATTGGAGCCCATTGAAATGAACAATAAATTAATTATAATATATGTTGTACATTCCTTCTGCTTAAAGGAAAGCAATGATCTCATGAAATGTTAGGGGATACCTTTTCTTACACGTGGTAAATAAACAACCTTAAACTAATGTAATATACTCAAGTTAGTTATATTTACAAGAGATTATTTATCTATACACTATGCCCATGCTTTTTTTCTGTCCAGGATTATTAATGGGGCCCTGAATATAGCCAATACAGATCTAATAGCAGCACGATCAACATTTCAATTCTATTTAACTTCTGGACAAAATAGAACAAATTTTATTTTAAACAATTGGCTGCTTACAATACTTACATTCATTTTCTTGCATTAGAATAGATTTGCGCTATTAGTTTCAACTTCAGGTTAACATCTTTTAGCACCTACTAAGAAATACAAAAGGTATAGGCACATTTTTACGAAGAGGTGCTCTGTCATTAACTTCAATGGGCCGGAAAGGGTCTCCTGGAGCTGTAAGGTGTCTTATGGCAAAGCACCATGCAGCAATATGGGCCTATGGGTTCCATGCACCAAGTGCCGGTACGGGTCATCACACCTGTTCCAGAGTTGACGCCAAATGAAGTCAATAGGAGTGAACGCCAGAACCGGTGCCATAACACGTACAGGCACTTTATCCTTGTGCCCATTAGTATCTTTTGACGCAACCAAAAGGGGGGAGGAGGAAATGTCTCTTTTGAAACAAATCACAATTTGGGGATATAATCTGCAATTCAAAACGGATCATAGTAATGTTTCTGGGTACGTTATGCAGACAGAAGGCTCTACATACGTACGCTCCAAAATCCAATGTTCTCCTACATTGCTTTATAAATATTGCATTTGCTGTATATCTCGTATGAACAGGTCATTAAAATGCCAGAAATGGCATCCACAGACTGCCAATGATATAACTAACTTTAAACTCTTGAGGTTTATTTAAGGCATGCAATAAGCTGTAATAAACTAACAGTCACGTCTTAATGCATGGCTACCTTATGGGTAATGGAGCATGTTAAAAAAAAAGTCAACATCTCCAATACTGCACACTAAACACGCATGATTGGAAGATGTCAACTGTGGTGAAAAATAAATGTAAAAAAGTTCCCATTTACACATTGGCCCACTGTCTGTGCTTAGATATAAACTGCTCTCAACTGGTTCAGGGTTGATCCTACGGAATTGGATTACGGACATCGACACCTAGCCAGCGAAAACACCAAGAGCGCTCATTCAAAAAAATGTACAGATTGTGTGTTGCTTTGTCTTCAGGGAATTGACATTATCCCTTGAGCTAAAATGATATACCCAAGGTCTAGTATGTATCTGAGCTTTTTCAATTGTTGATTACATGTTCATGCATCACACTGGAATAGTCTGTCTACCCACATCTTCAAGAGTCAATGAAGCCACCAACTCAGTTCACAAGCAAACACAATACTTGGCACCTTTGCTGCCAAAAGGCACCATTCAATACATTGCCTCGCAAGGCATGGCTGGGCTTTTGAACAGATAAAGGGTTAAATCAATAGGAATTTAAAAGCAAAAACAAAAATAATTAAGAACATCTGCCCACTAGACAGACAACGCATGGGTGTTTTTATTGGTCTACATCTACATGCTTGAAATTGAGGGGATATCTTAGATTCCTTCATGTGCATATTCATTACTATTTATGCTTCATATCACGTGCATTGGCCTTTTGACCACTTAACTGTATTTACAGTATAAACATGGTAGTGGCAAGATGTTCTATACATAATCGGACATCTGTACATACATAAACTTGGGCGAAACCTTAGTAGTAGGGTTAAATTACACTCTGCATAAGCTAAAAACAAAGTAGTGCACAACCATACCCCCCATCTATAAGGGGATAGATATTCACAAGGGTCTCGCTTAGGAGCATCAAATGCCGGTACAGCTTTGCACACCTGACCCAGCATTAATTCCTATTCAAATCAATTGGAGTTAACGTTGGGAGCGGTTGCGCTTACTCACACCGGCGATTACTAAGATCAGAGTTGCTAAATTAGACAGATTCAATCTACCGCTATAGAGACTTCCATCTTTTCACTCATGATTCTTCCCATTTCAAGAGAGCTTCTGTGGCAACCTTACACGTCCTGCAGGTTCAGTCTGCAAATAAATGGCGAGCGGAAAGAACCCATGTATAAATATCCATCATGCTCATGAGCCTCACTGATGAAGGTCACCACCTCTCCATTGGGATCGTGAAAACTTCTCTTGTAAGAACCCTTCTCGCCAAGCTCCACAACTAGGCTGTATCTGGGAACAAACTGCATCACCGTATCAGGACTCAACAGCTAAAAGTGACATAAAACACACAAACATTTAATTACATGAGACTACCTTGCTTGGTACACAACTTCAACAAGAACATGTTATAAAAAATAAAAAAAACTATTTCGCTATTTCTTCTCTGCAAGAGAGAGACAGCGACAGCTATCGTATCAAACACCAGGCAAAGAAACCAAAATACATTTTTTACCCCATTGCAGCGGTGAAGGGCCTCCTGACAGCGAAGGGATTCATGAACACTACTGCACTTCAGCCCCTCTGATAAGTCCAGTGTCATGAATTACATCATAAATCCAATGTGGCTACATCCGGATTCTTGTGATGTGTGGAGCCTGCCCTTAATGCAAAGTATCTCCAGAAGCAGTACAGATGTAGTAGCAAAGTTAATTGTAAAAGAATTAGCGGCTTTTTAGATGATGTATGCGCATGATAAGTCATGTTAGTATTGCCCCACTGCGTTTAAAGCATTTTACGTAAAATGTTAAATCCTGATGGCTATACAAGTTACGTAAATTGTTGTGTAACGACCTTTCAGAGGACTCTACACAATTTGTCAGCCGCAAGTGCTTTTAGAGACCATACCGAGAAGAATAGTTTACAGAGTTATGTAGGCATAAGTGTAGGGCTTGAGTAGTGGTTGGGTTAGGGTTATATATTGGTTTTAAATTTCGCAGGAAGTTTAAGTGAGAACTTTTTTCATTGTGCCGACTCGGCGTTCAGTAAACGTGTTGCTGCATTTCCAGGGCTTAAATAAACGGGCTACATTTGCAGAAGATTTGTCAATGTTACTCACTCACCTTAAATATTATGTTTCTAATCCACGGTTTATCTGATAAGAAATCAACCATGGAAAATCCAGGATTAGGTCTCACGGCCGACATAGCAACCCAGTATCCTCCTGAGCTACTTAGACGAATGTTATCTGGAAAACCTGGCATGTTCTCTACAAACATGTCTACTCCGCCTTTGGTAAGGCCAGACACATAATACCTGCATATAAGAAGATTTAAAAAAAAAAAAAAAAACTACATGAAAAACCAAGAACAATATACAGTACTGTTGTAAAAATGTTAGTTTGTAGTGCTTTATTTAGATATTCTGCAAAACATAATTCATGGAGAATAACCCAAATTGGGAGAATATTAAACATTGGGAGATAAATGGTCCCACCCTGAAGAAACAGACAGGACTGCAGTTCAACTTTTATAGATCAACGTTAAGTGGGAATGTAGTGGGTCATATTGTTATATTACGCTGCTAGAGAAAGGTTTCAAGGCAATTTTCTTTTTGGTGGGTATTGAAGTAGGGAAGAAATGGAGCGCGACAGATCGTGAAGGGAAGAGAGTTCCAGGGAAGGGGGCAGTATGAGACAGATTTGAGTTGGGACAGAGAGTAGAGGCGGCAGCGAGCAGGTACATAGCAAGAGATTAAAGGAGAGATTTAATGAAGGGCAGGAGTGTGAAAAGCATTGAAGTACAGCAGCTCTATGCAGAAAACATTGTATAACTGTGTGCAGTACATAAAAGTACGGTAAGTAACTTAAATTATTTTTTTTTTTATATATATCCATAGCTTGACACTGGTATACAAGTATTTATTTCAGTTACTTACTAAAGGCTTTGCATGTGAAAGATTGAGGAACTGGAACAAAAAAGTATATGTATGTATGTATGTATGTATGTATGTACACAGACAGACATAAGTCTAGACACTGGTTAGTAACAGGAAGGTAAATAAAGTAAGATATTATAGCACTCCTGGAAGCACAAAAACATTTGTATAAATAGCGGTGGTCCCATGGTCAAACATGCTGCTGTCCAGAGTGCAATATCAAGGGACTTATCCAGGAGGTAGTGCCTCTGCTCCACCCGGTGTTTCTTTCTCTCTCAGTGTTCATTATCTACCCCTGTATCCGTGCCTTTGACCATCGGTCAATCTAGGTTGAGTGGGTTATATTTCTCTTTGTTTTGCTGTCCAGAACATCAAGATTGCATGCGAGAAAAGCCAGACACGTTCAGATTTTAAAGAAGAAAAAAAAGGTTTAATCAGCCATATTCGACTGACATTTCAACTGACACAGCAGCCTCTCTCGGAATTGGGATGTTATAGAAAGGCGCGGTGTCAGCGGAAATGTTGGTCGAATATGACCGATTAAACCAGTCTTTTTCAACCAGGGTTCCTAGGAAGCCTTGGGTTCCCGGGGCGTCCCTAAAGGGTTCCCTGTAATTTTCTGGTCATTTGACAATTGTATCAAATACAGAAGTATTTATAATGCATCTGATCACAGAGTTGCTATTAGAGGGTTGGGGGTTCCTCAGAATTTCACTTAGGGTACCTTAACCAAAAAAAGGTTGGAAACCACTGGATTAAACCTTCTTTGTAACACAGAGGTATATTACCATACATTTAAGCCTTTGTTATGCAAGGGTTAATTGAAAAACAGAATGCCTGTGATATTACAGCTATTACTCAGCAAGTTTGAAAAACCGGTTCTGCATGAAAAGAAAAATGAATAATTTACCTGATGCTTGCATTGCTCAATTATACCATACACATTTGTTTACATGTCTGGCAGAGGCATATGAACCAAATACAGAGAGCAGAGCACATATGTACCTCCTTACACGTGCCATTGTTGTTTCTGCCACAAGCAAGAAATCTTCTGCAGGGGACAGCTGAACTCCATTTGGGAACCTCAATCCACCCATCAAAACCTTCACTTCCTTTGTTCTGGTATCGTATTCGAGCAAGCTACAGGTAAAGATAATGGTAGGATTAACTTAATCCTATTGCTGTCATATGTCACTGAATGGTAAAGGCTTTATTGCCATCAGAAAACATTCAAATAAAAGAGTTTTCAGCTGATCCCACTGTATTACAAAAGGGAAGAAGCTACACGATGTAGTTTAAAAAAAGGACACAAAAGTGAATTAAGTACAGTGGCATATTGTATTGGAAATCGGACAAGTATAAGTATTTCTAAATCCTTTGAACCATTTGTTTACTGTGGAAATGTAAAATGTCAGGGTTTTTACAATCATTACCAAATATCTAGTGATAAAACAGTCAGCCCTCAACGCCACAGGAATTGTTCTGTTTGCTCTTCGTGTGTCTTTATTTGCAATGTCATTCTAATGTTATCATTGGTCAAACAGAAACATAAATAGCAAATCTGCTTTAATCCAGACTTCCAAGGGAAATGCATAACAAGTTTTTTCAGACAATTTGATTCTTTTGACACACTACATTGGACAGACCTTTAAAAAAGGGACACTCAGTCCCACTTTTAAGGTGAGGGAGAGGGGTGGGTGACCTTTCTCAGTAGAATTGGCTTCCTTAGAAAGATTCATCCCCCGCTCGTGTCTTATTTGTATCTTGTGAAAAAGTAATATGTAGCGCTTCTGGTCAGGAGCACTCGATTGAAGCTACTTAGGTTTATCTGTTTGTCAAAAGAACAGCACAAAGATAACAATTTTGATGACTTGCAATGATGTGGATGTTCGGGATGAAACAAACACCCAGTGTCATCCCAAATAACAGTTAATTACGTTTTGTAAAACATGCCTTCCCCATGCAATGTTGAGCGTAAATATTTATTTTAAATAGTACTCGTCTGATTTTATTTTTAAAGTGTCAATCAGCTACATTTAACCTATTAAATATGTCCCTATCCTTGGTTCACTTTTGTACCGGTAGGACAGCTGCTTTAAAAAGAGTGCGTGCAATATTTGCCCTGTTTTAGCAGCAGAAGCATACCTATTCTACAACAGAAGACCTCCATACCAAGAAATATGTTGCCTGTCAATTTCATGGCTCCCTGCACTCTATAGTCAATGTGCCAATGATCAACAGCATATGAAAGCCCTAATCAGTGGGTTCCATCTGTAAGCCCATCGTCAAGTGGTCTCCCTTTGGCTCAGGTCAAAGGAAAATACAAAAACAGGAGTGACCGTGGCTTTAATGTAACATTCCTGCTTTAAAACAGCCCTGGTTTCTATTCACCATAAAAGAAATAAATGCCTCTTCTCCATTTACCATTGCAGAGCCCCCGTTTGACCGATTGTAGCACAGCTAACCGTTCACATTCTGTGCCGGAATTCTGGCGAGATCAGTTGCTGAAACCCTGGGTGGGTTTTAAATGGTGGCTGCCATTCACACCCATTAACACAACAGGGGTTGCCATGGGAACAGCGGATGCCAGTGAACTAATAGACCAGTGAAACATCAGCAAAATAAAAGGATTGTGAAAAGAATTAAAGGCTAGAAATAGATCAGCCCCCATGTGAACCATCAGGTTATGTTGAGACTTCGTTATTGTGTGTGAGGGATAACCGCTTTAACTAAACTCAGCATGTCACTTCCTCTTGTAATGTGACACTGACAGTTTGTAGAATGAACAAGTTACCCTAACGTTTCCATGCAAATAAAATGGTTAGCAGAGGACAATGCTTAGCCAACAAGAATAAGAGTCTGCACTCCACCAAATCTCTAAAAGTTTGTTTAGATCAATAAATAGAAGAGTACAAAATAGAAAATAAGCATAAATATACACACTTTTTTTTTTTTTTTTAAAGGGTCGACGCCTGAGAAATCCTAAATGTTTTAGGATACAACCCTTTGTCAAGAGATTACCTCTCTTTTTACTGACAGTGTTTTTTTCTCCATACACTTTTCTTTGCTTTATATTTTTGGTTCTTGTTTGGGGGACCTTTGAGTCATTGCACCCTCCATCTCTGATTATTTATTAATACTGTTAACAAAACACAGAAACCCAGCAAGAATATATCTAATATATCTAATATATCTAATATATATATATCAAAATGGAGTGCTATTGAGCGTGGCATATGTATATAACAGACGACAGAGAAGCCCAATGGCTACATCCAACATGACAGAAATACACAGTAAAATACTTATATATTCTCTTGAAATAGGGTCATTTAGTTTAACCCTTTGGCCAAAGCATTGTAAGCTTGCGAGCCACGACAAGACAGACACCTGTTCGCAAGTCCTAACACTACCAGATAAAATACTAATATACCTCTATTAGGATTAAAAAGCTTGCTGGGGTTCTGTGTTTTGTTAACCCATTCTCAGCTGTTTCAGCTGTTGGAGGTTGGTGGCTCCTCCTTCCCAGGTTTTATGCCCGCCCCTCCCCACTTCCCTAGTTTGCAAGTCCCTCATTCTGCTGGATATAGACCCACTGTAGTCTTTCTCCCTCCTAATAGAGGTAAGTGACAGAGGAGGAGAGCGGGCACAAAGCAGGGAGTTTGCACACCCCTGTTCTACACTATTGTTTCATACATTTTAAACACTCCCTGTATTACACGCGGGGAAGATGAACAAAAAGAGCATTCTTTGGGGGTGGACGTTAATGGGACCCGCAATGTCAATCTGCATAAATATGATGAACGTATTCACTTTGTGGCAGATTTACTACAAAAACAATCAAATTAGAGCTTTCAGAGCCTTATTGTCTTGGAAAAAAAATCATTGAATAAACATTGTAATGAAAACATCTTTATTCACTAAAGTGCAATAGTCATTCATTGTTGACACCAGTGTATGGTCATTTGCAGTACTGGCCAACTTGCCTTGCCTTGTGTCAACATGAAAATTATTGCGAGCTTTTGTACTCAAATTTTGAAATTGCACTTCCTTCATACAGATGTAGCAAGACATCCTGTCCCCAGCACCGCAGCCGCAAAAGCAAACAGCGAGGGGGACAGCATCTGCCGCGATCATGTAATCAATGGAGTCCTGATGTTACCGACCAAATGCAACTAGCTATGCAGACTGTGTATTGGACCACTCGGGAAACAAAATCGATCTAACATGGAAGAATATATAACCACGATCTACTACGTCAATAAGATTAGTGACATGTACTCATGTTCTTTTTTTTTTTTTCCCACTGATCAATACGAACCTTTGTTTTTCCTTTTCTACAGACTTACACTGGCTAATGTAATCTAATTAGTTAATAGTAAAGAGTGGATGATAGGCTCCACCCTGTGACGACACATGGAACCTCAAGACAGGGGGTATAAGGGTGAGTCCCCAGTCTTCACTGTGGCACGCACGCCCGGCGGGGGGGGGGCAGCGAGTGCACAGCGCTACACCGCGATCGGCGGTCTGAGGGAAGGTTTGCGACGGGAGGGGGTTCGGCGGTGGGTTTGCGGGGGCGTAGCCATGACATCCCCCGGCTGGTTCGCCCTCATTGGCTGAACAGCCGGCGGGGGCGTGGCCACGCCTCCGTCGCAAACGCTAATCTCAAATTCCCCTGCCTGCCTGAAAACCTGTCGCGCACCGCTGGGGAAAGGTGCGCGACAAGGTAGGAACTGGGACCGGCCTGACTGGGGGGGCGGGGCTTGATTGCACAGTGCACGCCGAGGCGTGCGCTGTAGTAGTTACTGGGACCGCAGCCTAAGAGTCAGAGGGAATATTCTGGAAGGTTAGGTTCCAGAAGGAGAGTAGAAGTCTGGGGGAGTAGAGGCTGGAGGAAAGTCCCCCCCAAGTAAAGAATAGCTTTGGCCCCCCTGTTTACTGTATTTTAGTTAGGGTCAGTACCGCAACAGATCTATGCAGGTCCAAGAGACGGAATGCAGGCAGGCCACAGAGAGCTGCATAGATAGGGCTCTAGAATATATGGGGATCAGCCCTACAAGCGGAGTGTATAGCCCCTGAGAAAGTAGCAGTAACCTGTCTGGAAAGGAGTGTAAGACTAAACTCTACAGGACAGGATCTCAGAAAGGGACCAGAAATAGCAGGATCACATGGATAAATGCTAACCAAATGAAACAAGGGGGGGCCTAGTCAAATACATGTATTCCTATCAGTAACACATGTATGCACCTCCCAGGAGTGTTAAAAGAACGCTCCCGGGGAAGGTCTATGTATAGTGTGATACAGTATGGATGAAACAAGGCCATCTCAATCTTATTGTAAATCTGAATGCAGCGTTCATGAATAAAGATTGAAGTTGTACTATACAAACTCCTGGCACCCATCGTTTCCATCGCACGGCCGACCACAGCCAGCACCCTGAGACAAGATAAATCTATGCTGATGTTTAATACACAACTACACCAATGTAACCTCCCTAAGCAGCCGGGCAGGGTGGGTTACAATACTATTTGTGGCATTTTGTGTCGGATATTTTGATTTTATTGTGTTATTAGGGTAGGTTTTTTTTAATGGATATCTCATTGTGTAAAATAAATGATATTTTGAGCGCACCGTTGTGGAACCGTGTTCTTTCTCCCTGAGATTTTACATTTGTGCATACATCTGAATCTGACCCATCATATAACCCTGTTATTTGAACGATAAACGGGAGGTAAATACAAAAATTTGCTTACAAATTGGGACATTATAAAAATGTTAAACATTTTTAGAATAATCTCCGGTAACCGAAAGTGTTACGCTCCTAACACAAACATCCATACAACACGCAGGAAAAACAAAATGGCGCAGCAGCGGCATCGAAAAATGCAATTGTCTTAGGAACCAGCTAAAAATAGAATGGTTCAGCCCTGCACATATTTTTCAGCATATGCTGCCAGGATAGCAGCGTGGATATCTGTTTTTTCAGGGGATTATTGTGCAATTTGTGGTTAAGGCATTATCCTGTACACCCTGTTAACTATTTCAATGATAAATCAATGTATTTATTGGAGTCCTGCGTGTCCATGTGATATTTTTTCATTCTGCTCTGGAATTGTAGCTATATTTTGGAAATACTTGCCGCCCATCATCTGTGCCCTCCATAGCCAAATAGGGGTAATCCCGTCGCTGCCATTTACTGCTGGAATCTGTAAAGTAGATCTTTCTACCATCGTGGGTCACGGCGAGATCGTTTACAAAGGACATTATCTTTCCCTGGACTGGCACCTTGGAAGACACGAGCATTTCCACTGCACCTAAACCAAAAATCAACAAAATGTTGCGTTAACAGAATTCCATTTACATTTAATCATCTATTATTTTTTTACATCATTATGATAATACGTCACAATATCACGATTACTAGATAATATACCTGTAACGGGATTAACTTCAAATATTCCTTGGTAAGCATCTGCTATGAACAATGTACCATTTGGGCCAACCCGGATACCCAGGGGTCTTCCGCAGTTAGGCTCGTTTTCCCGGGTTCCTGTGTTAAGAATAAACATACATTCAAATACACAGAATTAAAGCAGAATAAAATAAGTAAGGCGTGGTACAGTACGATATCACTATCAGATTGGATAGGAGATCAAAAAAACCTGAGAGAGTTTAAATCTGGTAAAGCTTTAAATTGGTTACGTTTTTATCTGTTTTGTAACACTTTAGGCATGTTCTTGTTTGTCTGTATGGGAACCAACTGTGAATGACAGACCTAATCCCTTTTACTGTCAGAACTTGCAATTTTCAGTGTCTTAAGCTCTGACCTCGACAGACACTTCAAGCCTCATACTTGCAGATATTGTATTATATTGGTGAGATTCTGTGACAAGTCAAAGCAATTTACTGTTGTTAAGTCCCTGAGTAGCTGCACAATGGGCCGATGTTCTGTGCTTTGTAAAACAGCACTTTTCAATCATGTATAACTTGCAACTGTTTTATCTACAGATCACAGCTTGATCTGATCTTTCAGAAAAATCACCTCCGGCAATGTCTTGTTCAAGCATGTGTGGTATAGTGGGGTGGATAGGGATACACATTCTAGGTGTGCTACATCGGAGATGTACAAACGGATCCTGTTTAAATGTAAATGATCTGCTTAATACCGATCAAATCTAATGTCCTTCCCCTCAAATACTTTATGTAGATTAGTTTTAGGTTGCGATACCTTTTAATGAACCAACATGGTCTCTTTAGATGTCAACTTTGAATTACAAACATTTCTCGTGTAATGCCTTGGGTTCGAAGCTCTTGTAGAAGGAAGTCTACCTCCATCTTCATATACTTTATTCACAAAGGAAGGTTTTGAGATAGTGCATTCCAATAGCAGAAACTTGCTTACCACAAGGGGATTTGCCAAGCCTCGCTACCGTGTGGATATTGCCATCTTCCAGCTTCAGAATCTGCCCATCAGCTGTGCCAGTGAATAAGACATCTAAAGAGGAGTGATGGCAGAGGTACAAATAACACATTCATATCAAGGAAGATTGGCCTTTACATCATAGAAACAAATGTCAAAACCTTGCTCTGTCCCATATATAATGTAAAGATTGGACAATGAGAAAGTAAACAAAAAAAAAAAAAGGAGGCAAGGAAACAAAAAGGGTACCATGCCAGCCGGAAGGATACCAACAAGTAGTTGGGTAAAGAGAAAGCCTTCCCTGGTGTTACGATAACGTATCAGGTCAACACAGGACTTTCCAAGTACACGTTTAAACACGTTTCCATAGATCCAAATACATCTGATAATTTGACTGGTAGTTTGTTCAGAGTACATGGTAAAATAGAGTGAAATACCCTGCTAACAAGGGTCATTGCAGCAGACAACTAAACATGCTGAAGAGGACCATATAGACTGAAAAGGGGCATCTTGTGTATCCACATAGTATTACCTCATTTATAGTTGGATAAAACCTTTAAACAAAAGCTTTCAGTTTACCATCTCAGGGTTTCTTTGTTTTCTTACACGGAACAGAAGCCATCATGAAAAACTAATAAATTACACACATTATTTAAATATCATCTGCAGCATTCAAAGCCCAAATATTATTTTGTAGTTTGGCGACAATTATGTAGAAAAGTATACATTTACCCAGTAAAGTTGTACAAACATGTCAGAGAATTTGAAGTGCCTATTACATCCAAGAATCATTGGTTTGTTTCCTATTAATGCTACTCAGGGGCACGAGAGACTGGTTGAAACAAGAGGGGTTATTCATTAAACTGCAATACTTGTCCCGTTCGGCAGTATCACTTAATGAGTAACCCCCCAAAATATCAGGTGGTTTGCTGTTAGACAGCATTTGAGTTGCTTTGCTATAGTGCAGCCTACTGTACTAATTATCAAAATGTGGCTGTATAAAATAAAGTGAACGAGACAAGCATGGTATAAACACCTACACACCCACATAGGGAGCCACGTACGGTATTATGTACAGACGTGCACTGATAAAACGCACCATAGAAGCTTGAACCACACGATAACTACAGACACTCACTGCCACGGCCGCTTCAAAAAGTACGGGCTTCTTGAAATTTAGATTTATGCAGTTGCATTCCCCAATCGCCTCAGAGTTTGTAACAAATTGTAATATTTATACAGATCACGAAGAGTATTAAAAGCATAACAAGATTTCATATATATTTAATAAAGGAGAACCTACCTCCAATGTTTGCAATAGATTCTGGCCCTACAAGCTGTCCTTCATACAGCCTCTCAGCTTTTCTCAATTTAAGATTCACCTCCAGAACGCCAGTCATAAGAGGAGGTACCTGCAAGCTAGAAAAAAAAAAAAAAAAGGGGGGGGGGGTTTCAAAACGGTTTCAGTAGAATTTTCACAGTCTTAGGTGTTGATGATGTAGGTCACTGACAACTCTATTTACTCCGAGGAAACAAACCATAGTCTAAAGCGGGGGAGCGCAAACTGGGGGGTGTGACATTTTTAAAGGGGGGGCATGGTGCTTACAGAGGCCCCGCACTCTTCCCCAAAGCATTTAAATGAAATGCCGGGGGAGCGCGCAAGGCTTCTGTATGTCACTTACCTTGTCTCCGCCGGCTTCTGGTGACGCATCACCACAGCTATGCAATGTCACATGGCGTCATGACATCAGAAAATGCCGGAGAACAGGTAGGGGGAGGGGCGACAGGGGGGCACAGACAAAAAAAAAGTTTACGCACCCCTGGTCTAAAGCAAAAGTGCCTGTGTTAATTCGATTTATTCTTCATAAGGTAAAGCTACCTAGGAGTTCTTGTGCTACAAATGATGCAAAGTACAGTTAATTTACTTATGCCTGTGGTGTCTAACTCCATTCCTCAGAAGTATCAACAAGGCAAAAGGTTCCAAGGCACATCACCACCAATAATAAGCACTAAAGCAACAACTTAATCTTATACAGGAGTTATGCTGTCCTATTTCTAGCCCATGAAAAGAACAGTGACATAACTGGCTTGTGCCATCTTGAACCATCAGTTGTCACGGATGCTGGTTCAACCCACCCACCACCATTTTCCAAGAATGAACATGTATTTACATCACAGGTTTCCCACTGTGAAGTAGAAAGACGGGTCTAAAAAACAGTTTGTACCTTCCACCGACTGAAAAGGGAAAAAATAAATCTGTCCTTGCACTTGCAGGCTCCCAAATGCACTATGAATGTGTGATATGGAAAGGTGTATTTGTTACTATCCGCTGGATAGTGTTATCCATTCTTGTGGAAATCACATACTGCGCAGAACCAACTTTTAGACAGGGATTGTAAATGCAGGACTAAAGCCTGGGATAGCAGGTTCAGCCGCGCTCCTGCTCTGCCTCGCCTGCTCAAAATGGTGCTTTTTCCTGTCCTTGCAGGCGAGGCAGTGAGCGCGCTCTGGGGGCGGGGCGGAGGCGTGTCAGGAGGCGGAGCGGGAGGCGGGGCTAGTCCCTCGCTCCCATTGGATGTGAGCGGTCACGTGACCGCTCCTCCGCTTCCCCGAACGGCAAATTTGAAACTTGCCTGTCTCGGCAAAGTTTCTGAGCCTCCGCACGCATGCGGAAGGGGATACTATAGCCGCGCTGATGACAGATGCAGGGGGTTAGTGCATCTGCTCAGCGCGGCTCAGCGAGGCTGAACCTACTATGTCCCAGGCCTTATTCAGAAACTGGGCTCCTAAAGAGCAATATCATTATTTTAGTAATCCTTTTAAATAACCAATTTATTCAGTGTCTCTTTGTGCTTAAGATATTAGAACGCATGGAGACATGTTGCAATTTGTCTATCACTTTTATGCGCCTTTCTTTATCTAGCCTTAAAAGCCGGACTACAAAAAGGGCAAACATACGTTGCACAGAATATAACACACTTGCTTTTGTGTGCAGCTAGTAATGACACATCTAAAGGAAGTGTGAATATTACAGTTATTCTTAACTTGCAGTAACGCAAGAGGTGGGATGAGGTATTACGCGTCACAGAAAATGTACAATGGTGACCATATTTAAGAAGCCCTGCAGTTTGTTTATTTATTTTTTACATGGATACTCTCTGGTTGTGGAAATTGCTAGAGATTTTCTTTGCTTCAAAAAGGGGCAGGGTGGTGATTGTCAGACTTGTAACTTACTGCTCTCAGGTCTCCCTGTCTCACAACTTTCTCCTGTGCACTCTATTCTATCAGCAGCATTTTGGATAATTTCTTCCACAATAGTCTCTGCTTATCTCATTAAACCCCTCTCTTGGAGTCCCATCAAGTTTCGGATCACCTACAAAGTTCTCCTCCTTACCCTCAAGGTTTTACACTAATCTGCTCCTCCCTACATATCAGATTTGATCTCTCGTTATGCCCCTGCTCCTCTCCTGCGCTCTGCCCACAATGGTCTCCTCTCCACTCCTTTCACCCTCTACTGCTCTCTCACCCTAAATCCCTTTCCCTCATTGCCCCTTACCTGTTGAACTTCCTCACCCTCAGTATACGCCAAGCCCCTTTTTTCCCCACCTTTAAGAAAACCCTTAAAACTCCCCTCTTAAATTAAGCTTTTCATTAGTCTGATCTCGTGGCTACTGTCACCTACAAACCATTGTGGCCAATCACTGGTATCTACTGCACTTCTTCCCTAAACCGCTGTCTCTGTAATTCTCCAAACATACCACTTAGGCCAGGAGCACACACAGCGCCGCGTGGCTGCATGCGCGCCTCCGTCTGCTGGGCGATGAGTGAACATCCCCAGCAGACGGAATGATACGCGAGCGGGCGGGGGGAGCGGATCGAGGGAGGTGAGAATTTAACAGACACCAAAGTGCCATTTAATGTGCAATAGAGCCTTCCAAAGTTTAGTGTCAGGACATGGTGAAGCACGTTGGATACTATTAAAAAGTAGCAACTAAAGGTAACTATGCAGAGCAATTTGACGCATAATGAACCATTCACACATTACATGTCCCCCGTCCCACTACCGAGTCTCAATTTCAGCAGCCAATTTGACTGGCTGCTGAAACTGACGTCGCGCTGCTGCAGCCTGGAATCACAGTTTCAAAAGACTCCAGCTACAGCAGCAGCGACGACGCCGGGCTTCGCAGCCAATGGTAGTTTCAACAATGAACACTACCATTGGCCGCCAGGGGTTGGGTGACTGACGCGCACGAACACTAGCGCGTGCACACGTCGCGTAGCGCCGTGTGTGCTCGAGCCCTTAGATTGTAAGATCCCCGGGACAGGGATTTCCTTTCCTATGGTCTGATTGTGATTGTTACACTTATTATGTTATAATTCCCTGTATTAGATTGTAGCTTTTATAAAGGGCCGTGTATAGCGGTGGAAGCTATATAAAGACATACTGTACATACATGTTCACTCTACCCCAGTGACAAGGTGATCATGATTTTAGATACCCACTCCATGCCCGACTGTCAATTCTGAAAGTGAGCAATAAAGAAGAAATAAAGGCCCTTTTAAAAAAAGATTTGTATTTATTTTTTAAGTGCCACTGCAAAGTATCAACCTATTAAACACATCACTGGTTATGGTTCAATTTGGTCTTATGTGGGACTGCTCCTTTGAGTAAATTCACAAGTCTGCAGCACACAATCCTGTTCTAGGAACTTAAGTATAATACAAAATATTCCAGATATGGTAATGTTTTATGCACATTACACTTTCTAACTTCCACTACTCATTTGCAGACACAAAAAAAGTTTTAGTCTGCTTTACTGCTAACCTGCTATCAACAAAAAAAGCCGTGAACAGAAAGACCCTGAAGATGCATGTGCTGTGTTACATGTCTCCGACCTTGATCCCTAATAAAACTAGGTTTATTTCTGTACAGCGTTACAAAATATATTTTACACGGTACATGGTGCTCTGTGAAGACATTATTCTGCACGGTTGCATGCACACGTCAAATAAAATAAACCTACTGCAGTTGAAAAAGACGTATTCAAGTTTAAACAAGACATTAGATTATACTGTTGGTTACAGTGCAAATACTGCAATAGATAATATTTTATGACACTGATCTACCCCACCCTACTTTACTGCAACATTATAGCCAAGAGTTCCCTTATGAGAGCTCTCAACTTGTCGTTCCAAAAAACCCTTGTTGGCAATATCCGACCTTACTAGTCAAACTTGACTGTACTTGGTTTTAGGTATAATATTACAGTTGTTTTTCATCCTATTAGGTACCGCTCATACTGTTGTATTCTGTAATCCAACTAAAAGTTGCAGACTAACCTCAAACTATGATGAGGTAACCTTTACCTTCTAGTCATTCGTATTCCCATAGCCTAGCAGAAGTGAAGACTTGAGTATAACATGACCAAGTTCCCATATTTTTTCAGAGCACTCATTAGAAGACAGTCAGACAGGCTGGTTGTCAGACTAAGGCAGCGCTTATAGTGCCGGCGACGCGACGTCACCCGAAAACAAATGCATTTTTGCCACCGTGTGCGCTTATAATAAGCGCGACTGCGACAAAGCGACAGGGCGACGCAATTTGTGATAGCCGTAATTATTTCCTTTTTCAGGGGCTGTCGCCACATATGACAGCCCCTGAACCAATCAGGAGCCTGGTCTCCCGCGACGCCGCTGCAAAGCGAAATACAACTTTCGCTTGCGGCGACGGGTGACATCACGCCGCCGGCACTATATGCGCGGCCTAAGGCTGCGTCCATAGAGGGTACAGCCGTGCGGAGGCTGAGGGAAAGCGGGTGTTTTCCCTGGCCTTAGTACGCGCCGTCCGGGGGCGTGTCTATGGGCGGGCCAGTGACGTCACTGAGCCGGTTCGCCCTCATTGGGCCAACCGCTCACGTGACCACCCTATCGTGCGAGAAATCAGTTTTGACTAATTTCACGCGCCCCCTCCCTCTTCTTCGCGCACGCACGCTGTATAGACGCGATCACTGCCTTTAGGCAGTCTGATCGCTCAGCTTGCGGACGCGTCCGCGCGGCCTGCCCCTGTATGGACGCAGCCTACGGGAAGATGGTTTATTGGAAACATTGCTAGTCACATTATATAACAGACTTCCATTTTACTGATCAGCATAACAAATACAAGTATTTATGGGGGTTGGGGGAAGGTGGATTTAGCAATTAAAAGGCAATCCCATAAACTTGGCAACTTTGATCAAAACATCAATATCACTAAAATAATCAATACATGCTCTGAAGTGTCCAACTAATCTGATTGCTATTTAAGCTATAAATAAGCACACACACAACATAGTCTGGTGTGACAACTGTGCAACTTACCTTAAGTATTGTGGTTCTATTGGACTCTCAAGAAGACAGATTGCTGCCATAGATGGGATGAGCACGGACAGCGCCAGGAAGATGAAGGTAGCACAGAATATTTTTCCACTGTAAGTGCTGCAACACAAAAGGTACACATACAAATTACAGACAAGACTAATCAATGTCCCAAAAAGCTTGCAATCTGGTCGAATCAAGTAACTGTCCCAAGGTCATACAGATTTGGGGGGAGATTTAGAAAATGGCGGTCCAGGCCATGCTGGAATGGCATTGCATGTGACACCACATTTAAACCAAGTCATGATTGTTGAATGTAAACTGTGTTGCTGTACGGTGAATATACTGTAGCATATACGTAGATGGGTGTTAATGTGCCACTTTAATAACATTTAACATGCTGTCGCAGGTCACAGGTTAACATAATAGGGTCCGCAATACAATTATTATACAAGTACTATAACGTGCTCTGTTTATTTCCAGCAGCAATGCAGGGTATAACTTATTTTTTCATTTTACCTGGACCCACGGTTCCAGAGCAGCTAGTCCAGGGTGGACCAGGGGCCCACCAGGCACATTGGGAAAACAATATGGGTGCCAAGGTCAGGGTTCAGGGCTCCAGCGGCCTTATTGGTGATTCTGGTTGCCATATTTGTAAAAAAATAAATTGTATGTCTAACCTGGCGCACACACAAAAAAAAAAAAAAAACTACAAATATCTCCATGTATGTTTACAGCCTAAATACTTTTTTTAATGGGTCCAATGATTATTTCTAAACTCACTTCCGTCCAAACTCAAAAGTATGGTAAGTGGCGCAGTTTAAATTGAGCAACCATTAGACATGCCCAAGCATGGTTATTGGTAGGAATCCATGTTAAGGAAAAAAATAAAATCACATTAACATGTTATTGAAGGACCCATGTTATCCCAGTACTACAATGGAGTCTCACTAATGAAAACCAGAATTACTCCACTAATGAACATTGTTACACAGCAACAGAGCAGTTACAATAAAGTTCAAGCAGCCAAGTAACACGTTTCCTACTGTACAATTTGTTTCAGGATTTAAGTTCTAGCTTGTAAAAAGGTCAGACCTAAAGCTTAACGGCAGACCAAATAACGTGGGGTTTCAAAAGATTTTGTCATTATGGATTAATTTGATTCTCAGAAATTGCCCCGAATATAGTACGGCTTCGCACATAATACGACTCTAAAGTTTTGAAGGTGTTCTACATGAAAAATAAAAGGTGTTAGGCTGCTCATATAAAGCAAATACATTTTTCGGAAAAAACATAGCACTATATTCAGGCTAATACATCAATAAAGATAAGTAAGTTAGGCTGAGTCCCCGCATGCTACTGCAGCGCCCGCTGTGGCGGACGCTGCAGGGACGAGAGCCCTCCCCTCAATGGCGCTGGGCCCGCTGCGGCGAGAGTTTCTCCTGGAGAGCAGGACTCGCGACGGAGCGCTAGGCCACGCCCCCCGGCAGTTCAGCCAATGAGGGCGAACCTGCCGGGTGATGTCATGGCCGCGCCCCCGCCCCCCCCCCCCTCCCCGGTCTCTCTTCCTGCAGCTCACTGCAGACCGGGGAATCGGCTGCATGCGCCGCCAGCCTCGCGGGCGCAAGTGCAGAGGAGGCACTGGGGCCTCAGCCTAAAGTTCCAGTAATCAAAACTCATTGCGTCATCTCTCTCTCTATAGCAATACAAATTTTTAGAACAGGAAACTGTTGGAGAATTTCACAATACAATTTGAATGACAAAATCTGTAAAAACTGGGTGGGGGGGGGGGGTGTTCATCCCTGTAAAGGGGAGTATATTTATAACCTATATACATGTCACAGGTACTACTACTGTGAACGCTATGTACATTAATGGTGCTATATAAATAAAGACAAGAGTGTGCTTGTTTAATATGTATATCTTTAATATGGTTATAAGCTACAGAAATGTACTATGAATATTCCTAAACTTTTACTCCCAAATGTGACCGTGTGTCACAAAGGACATGGTGCCCATTATTAAATTATGGGGACTTTGTTCTAGCACAATTCTGAAGACAAAACTGGCACAAATAAACACCATTTTCATCTTGCAATGTGAATGTATTAAGCAGCTTGTGATTCGGGAACTGTTAGATGAGGAGTTACAAGACCCACATATTATGTTTCAAATATCAATAACGAGATGTATCACAAATGATTGTTGACACCGTCGCCTAAAGTGCTGTAGTTCGTTGCTCTAAAAATCTGTACCAGATGTAAGAAACTATTTCTTACACGTGATCAAACTAGTGCGTCAAAACACACTTCCACTGCGCCAAACTTGCTATAGAACACTGCCCCCTTTGAAATATAAACTTAGATTGTAAGCTCTTTGGAGCAGTGACTCCTTTTTCATAATGTTACTTTTATGTCTCAAGCGCTTATTCCAATTATGTGTGTTATATTATTATGGCACGTGAATTATTGCTGTGAAGCGCTATGTACACGTTTGGCGCTATATAAAGAAAGATATACATAGGAAATAATTTACTGCAGAATACGATATTTTTTTTACATGAAATGCACTTTACACCAAATCAACCCATGAATTCAATCCTAAAGTCTTCATTTTGTAATAAAAGCAGAAAAAAATATGTTTTGCTAACAAGAGCCTTTACTAGAAATGAACACCCCTTGTGTTCCACTAACAAGCAGAGATAACCCCCCCCCCCCCCCCCTTCTCCTCTCTCCCATCTCCCCCACCAAGGTCCCATTCCCCAGCAGTGATCCCCTCCCCAGGGATCCCCTCTCCAGTCCCACATGGGTCCTATTAAACGTAAAGATCATTCACCAGCCAGCGCCTCCCCTCTCATCCCTTCCAGAGAGCCAGCCCCTCTCCCTCCTCCCCAGTCTCAGTTAGCGCCTGCTGCCTGCGCCCTCACCTGCTGCTCTTAGTTTCCTGGACCAAAGTCTCGTCGGTGATAACCTGCGGCCGGATCGGCCTCCGCTGGCGCAGCCCCTCTCCCTCCTCCATCCTCACGCAGCGACCGGTCACACTGAGCACTCACTCCAAGGGCAGCGGCAGCGAATAGGGGGAGGGCCACGTCGCCACGACTCAGCCAATAGAAAGAGAAACGTCACTGCCGCCAGCCAATGGGAAGAGAAGACCGTATGCACACTGCGGCCCAGCCAATAGGGAGAGACGTGGTCTGAGGTCAGCTGCAACCGCAACAAGCTGAAGCGAAAGCTGAACTGACCCAGAAAGCACCAGACCTCTGACCAGGGGGGATACCCAAAAGCTCCAACCAAAAATGTATTCACGCTTCACATGTGTTCCCCTTGCATTAATTAATGAATGATATATATATATATAGAGAGAGAGATAGCAAATGAGCACACAGTAATATTTCCATTTGCTATATATATATACTAGCTGATATACCTGGCGTTGCCCGGGATGTAAATGCGTAATAGGTAGTATTATTTATAAATGGAGGAACAATAGATTGAGTATTTGTTGGAAAGGTTGGATAATAATGTTGAAAAGAAAGATGGAAGAAAATGTAATACGATGTTGTATAAAAATGGTTTATTGTAAACACACCACAGTACAATGTATATTTTGGCGACATAAGTGATGTAAAAATGTGAGGCGTGTGTCCTGCTAGGGTGTGAGCGTGTGAGGCGGCAGGTGGGTGTTCAGTACGGGTGGCGCGTGGGTAGTGAGTGCTGGCTGTGGGTCGGGGTCCTGCTAGGGTGTGAGGCGGCGGGTGTGTGGCGAGTGCGGGTGACAGCTGGTCAGTGATGTTGTTGCGTAGGGGCAGGAGGCGGCAGGTGTGTGTCGAGTGTGTGGGGTGGGTGAGAGGCGGCGGGTGTGTGTCGAGTGTGGCGGGTGTCTGTTGAGTGCATCCGGCGGCTGTGTGGCGCAGGGGTGTGAGCGGTGGGCGGGTGAAAGGCAGAAGTGCGGGTGGGCAAAAGGTAGAGGCGGGAGGGCGTCCGAAAGGTGTTGAAGGAGGGGAGGTGAAGGGGGGGTGATGGGAGGCGGAGGGGAGGTGAAGGGGGGGTGAGGGGAGGCGGGGGGGGCGAGGGGAGGCGGAGGGGTGGTGAGGGAAGGTGAAGGGGGGGTGGAGGGGAAGGGGGGTGAGGGGGGAGGTGAAGGGGAGGTGAGGGGGGGTGAGGGGAGGTGAAGGGGGGGAGGTGAAGGGGGGTGGGGGGTGACGGGAGGTGAAGGGGGAGGTGACGGGAGGTGAAGGGGGAGGGGAAGTGGAGGGGAGGGGGAGGTGAAATGGAGAGTAGGAGGGGAAGGGGGGGGGAGGAAGGGAAGTGGGGTGGGGGGGTGCGGGAGGTAAGTGACAATTAATGTATCATGTGGCCGCTTGCTCCCCCTTCCCCCAGTGTCTGCCGGTCATCTGTCCCCCCCCCCCTCGAAACCTTGCGTCTGTCCCCCCCCCCACGAAACCTTCCGTCTGTCCCCCCCCCCCCGAAACCTTCCATCTGTCCCCCCCCCGAAACGTTCCGCCTGTTGTGGGCCACTCCCTCACCCGTCCGCCTGCTCGCTCCCTCAGCCGTCCGCCTGTTCGCTCACTCACCCGTCCGGCCGCTGCCTCACCCATCCGGCCGCTCCCTCACCCGTCCGGCCGCTCCCACGTGGATGTGAGGCGGGAGGCAGCGTGTTGTGGCCGCTCCCCCGCTGTGTCCCGGGCACTCGCTCCGCTCCCCCGCTGACTGTAGCGGCGCCGGGGTGTGAGCTTGGGGGGGGGGTGTGAGTGTATGAGTGTTTGAGTGTGTGTGTGTGTGACCTTTGGCCCGTCACTCCGCCTCAGGCCAATGAGAGGTGTGCGGGGGCGGGCGGGCCAAGGGAGCCATCTCATTGGCCTGAGGCGGAGTGACAGGCCAAAGATCCAATGCGATTTCCTCTAGGGACACAGGGAGACACATACAGACACATAGAGACACAGACACATACGACGGTTTGACAAATATATATATATACAGTGTTCGACAATCCTATACATTTACTCGCGGGTGGATTTAACCCCCGGGCGTGTAAATATTGGCCCAAGCAGCACACGTGTTTTTTTTAAATTTCCCCCGTTCGCGCTCAATTTTCCCTGCTTGCGCTGAAAAATAAATAAATAAAAAAACTCCCCCTGCCTGACCGCTGATTGGCCCGCGCTCCCAGGCTTTGTGGGCGCGCGGCCAGGCTCTATATGAGCCCGCCCCCAACGAGCGGCCATTCTTTCTGCCCGGACATCAAAAGTAAGTACACGCCATGCTGCGGCCCCTCTGCTCCTTCCCTGCAATCCCCCTGGTCCCCACATGGCTCCCTACTCTCCACCGCGGCAGCTCTCCTGTCCCATTCCCCTGCTCCTGTCCCCTGCTCCCGTCCCCTGCTCCTGTCCCCTGCTCCTGTCCCCTTCCCCTTCTCCTGTCCCATTCCCCTCCTCCTGTCCCATTCCCCTTCTCCTGTCCCATTCCCCTTCTCCTGTCCCCTGCTCCTGTCCCCTTCCCCTCCTCCTGTCCCATTCCCCTGCTCCTATCCCCTTCCCCTCCTCCTGTCCCCTGCTCCTGTCCCCTTCCCGTCCTCCTGTCCCATTCCCCTGCTCCTATCCCCTTCCCCTCCTCCTGTCCCCTGCTCCTGTCCCCTGCTCCTGTCCCCTTCCCCCTCGATCCACCGATTGCTGCCCGGGGCGGGAGGTCCCCACTGCTGCAGCCCGGTTGGCGTGGGGGGGCGGCCTCGGCCCTCACCACATGACTCCCACCTACCCTGCCGCCTCCCCACCTGCTAGCTTCATGCCGCCGCGGGCTGGGGGGAAGAAGCAGTCTGCAAAGCTGCTTGGCCGCGCATTGTGAAGACATGCCGGCGAGGGGAGCAGGATAGTGGCGGCCACTGCGGGGCTGACGGTCCCCTGGGGGATACCTCGCCACGTGCCTCCCCCCCACCCTGCCTCCCCAAAGCTTCCAATATGCCCGCGTAAGGTATGGGGGGGGGTGTCGGCCTGCCCCCCCCCCCTCCCACGAGCGGGAGATGGGCGCGGGTGGGTGGGGGAGGAGCGTGGTGGTGGTGCTGGTCGCGGCCTTTCCGTGTGTGTGTGTGTGTGTGTGTGTGTGTGTGTGTGTGTGTGTGTGTGTGTGTGTGTGTGTGTGTGTGTGTGTGTGGCAGCAAGTGTATGTATGTGTGTATGGGAGCAAGTGTATGTATGTGTGTATAGGAGCAAGTGTATGTATGTGTGTATGGGAGTATTCTGAAGCCAGGGCACGTTGGTATGAATGGCTCCCGATAGCATTAACACAGTTCCCTTTTAAATCACTCCAAGTCCTGTAATATTTCCTCCACTTTATTGGGAAAAGGTAGCAGGGTACAGATACTTGTGGATGGTGTGTAGTGGTGATTATTAGTTAGAAACCGGTAAAAAGAGATGGCCTCACCAAGGGGGATAAACAGAGAAAGGTTCTTTACTCACTGTCTCCAGGGTTGAAAAGGAAGTGAGGTGCGGTGTGGGCAAAGGAATAGTCTAGGGGCAGACCATGTCTGAACAAACAGGAGGGGGGGCAGACTAGCCCATTCTGGTGAGGATCTCAGAAACTGCTGTAGCAGCTCACTGATTCCATGCTCGCAGGCAAGGAATGCAACATTGTTGCAAGCCACACAGGCACAGTATGTGTCTGCAGACTCCATGCAGCTGGGAATAAAATCTGACAGGCAGAAGCTGCAAAGGAGAGAGGGGGGTGAGTCAGAAATGTGGCTCTTGTTCCATAACACTCCCCGTCTGGTATCTTTAGATACCACTATATGGCAAGCTATGTGGAACATATGTGCAATACATACAACATAACAATATACTGCAAAGGTCCATATTTCCATAGCAATGTGATACCGGCTGGTACCACTGGCATCAAAGTCCTTTGGCCAGGCCTTCCAGTAAGGGAAGCCAGGTGGGTGCGTAGCTCTTGGTTAGCTTGATGCACCACAATGTCTCTTAAAAGTCCACGGCACTGGTAACCAGTTTTTCCCCATCACAGTCCGATTTGGACATTAGAAGGATAGTCTCTGTAATGGGTCTTATTGAGGCGGCCTCCTACTCTTATGAGGCCGTCGTTGTCGATGAAGGGATTCAACTTCCAAAGTGGACTGTTTTTGTGAACACTCTTCTTTCCGCGAATGCAATTGATCTCTTCCGCATACGTTTCTCTTTGAACATGACCGAGAACAGTTTCCTTAGCCTTTGTAATTTCCTCTACGGTGCGCAGCTCTTTGCAGATGTGCCAGCCGTGGCAGCCGGTAGTTTTACCATCTGATGTCTGGCGGAAGGTGGAGGCTATATGCCCGAGATGGGCTACTGCTCGCAGAAGGGCCGTCCATCTTGAGAAGCGTTGGAATCGGTGTGATCCGAATGCGTTTTTGTGCGATACATTGGTGAGTACCACGGATACTTGTGGGGGCCTTATCTCCGTATCCTTTTCGGGATCCACGAGTTCAAAATCGCCAACTGGGGTTGGTAGCCTTTCCGCAGGCTGCGCAAGAAACGTTGGTCCTGTGAGCCACGACGTATTCTGCAGTTGAGATGCGGATACTGATCTGGTGGCATGATCTGCGGGATTTTGATCTGTGGGCACGTGGTGCCATTGTTCTGGTTGAGTTGATTTCCTGATTCTTTCTACACGGTTAGCTACGTATACGTAGAATCTCCTCTTCTTGTTGTATATGTATCCCAGCACCACCTTGCTATCTGTGTAGAGTTTGACGGCATCTGGTTTGCTGTCCATCTCATTCTCGATAAGCTCCGCCAGTTCTACTGCTAACACTGCACCACAGAGCTCTAGTCTGGGTATAGTATGGTCGGGTTGTGGCGCCAGCTTAGCTTTGCCAAGGATGAACCTGATGTGGCAACTTCCATCCACGTCCGTGGTTTTTAGGTAGGCCACCGCTGCTATAGCTTTGGTGGAGGCATCTGAGAACACGCAAAGCTCTTTGCTGTGTGCGGCGGTGAGAGATATAGGTGAATAGGGGCGTGGGATTTGAAGTTGCTCGAGGGCCTTCAAGGAGTGTTTCCATGTTTCCCACTCTTTCCGTTTTTCTGGAGGTAGTGGGGTGTCCCATTCCTGTTTTTCGAAGGACATTTCTCTGAGGAGAGACTTCCCTTGTATAGTGACAGGAGCCACGAATCCTAGCGGGTCGTAGAGACTGTTAACAGTGGACAGGACTCCGCGACGTGTGAAGGGTTTTTCTTCGATGGCTACCTGGAACGTAAAGGTGTCTGTTTTAAGATTCCAGCTTATCCCCAGGCTCCGCTGTATGGGAGGCGTGTCGGTCCCCAGATCCAAATTCTTGAGATCTGGTGCTTGATCATCTGCGTGGAACGCCTTCATTACTGTGGCACTGTTGGAAGCTATTTTGTGCAACCTTAGGTTGGCCTTTGCTAACATCCTTTGTGTCCTCTTGAGTAGATCTACGGCTTCTTCTTTGGTGGGAACTGATTTTAATCCGTCGTCCACATAGAAGTCTCTTTCGACGAAGCTCCTGGCGTGTTTCCCGAACTCTGCTTCTCCATCTTGGGCCGTTCTTCTGAGGCCGTAGGCTGCCACTGCAGGTGATGGGCTGTTCCCGAAGACATGTACTTTCATGCGGTACTCCGTGATTTCTTTTTCTATGTCGTCATCTTGGTACCACAGGAATCTTAGGTAGTTACGGTTGTCTTCTCGCACAAGGAAGCAGTGGAACATCTGTTGAATGTCTGCGGTTACGGCGATAGGTTCCTTGCGGAAGCGGATCAGCACTCCCAGAAGACTGTTTGTCAGATCCGGCCCGGTGAGGAGAACATCGTTTAGGGAGACTCCCTGATGCTGAGCGCTGGAGTCGAATACCACTCGGATTTGGCCAGGTTTCTGGGGGTGGTAGACGCCAAACGACGGGAGGTACCAGCATTCTTCGCCTTCTTTCAGTGGGGGCGCCGACTCTGCATGGCCACTGTGGAAGATTTTTTGCATGAAGGCCACAAAGTGTTCCTTGGTCTCCGGTTTCCTTTGTAGGTTACGGCGGAGCGAAGCGAGCCTAGACATAGCATGGTCTCTGTTGTTTGGGAGGCGTCTTCTTGGCGAGCGGAAAGGTAGTGGGGCCACCCAACTGCCCAATTCGTCCTTGAAGAGCTCCTTATCCATTAACCTCAAGAATTCTTTGTCTTCCATTGATGGCGCCTGTTTGTCGTCGTCCTTTGTGGTCTGGAACACTGTACTCCCTAGGTCGTTGGGGTATTTTCTTGCCACAGGCGCGTCGCCATAGTTCCTTTTGGTCTCGAGCTTCTCGTGGACCTGAAAGTGGTTCGGACAAGGTTTGAAGTGGGACATACGACCGTTCTCCAACAAGTTCGTCCGTAGGGCGCCTACGTTGTCAGGTCCTCGTATCCTGTCTATGCATACTTCTCCCACTACCACCCATCCTAGATCGAGCCTTTGAGCGCTTGGGCTGTTGTGGTCCCCATTTCGCTGTTCACGGATCTTGTGTGCTCTCATGATGTCTCTGCCAAGTAGCAGCAGGATCTGGGCATCTTCGTCTAGTGGTGGGATATGATCGGCAATGGTTTTTAGATGGAGATGGTGTCGCGCCACGTCTGGCGTGGGGATCTCAGTCCTATCTTCTGCCATGTGATTGCACTCGATGAGTGTGGGAAGGGGCATACTCACTTTGCCGTCTATTGAGCATATGGTTTAGCCATTCACTCTTCTCCCTGTAGTCTCCATTCGCCCTGCGCACGTTCTGAGAGTGTAAGGAGAAGTACTGTCTTGTATATTGAACATATCGAAGAATTCTGACCTGACCAGCGATCGGTTGCTCTGGTCGTCGATGATTGCATACATCCGTTTGGCTCTTTGGGGTTGTCCCTCTGGGTGCACTGCTACCAGACATATTTTAGAGCAAGATCTACCGTCGTTTCCTTCTCCGCATACTTCTGTGCATTTGGATGCTACTGACGTCGGGGGGGGTGTGTCTCCCACTTCTTCCTCCCCGCCCTGCTTTGTCGGAGGGTTAGGGGCTTTGCTTGCTTTGGGCTTCATAGCTTCCGGGTGTAGAGCGGCTATGTGCCTGTCGCTATCGCACTCTGTGCATTTCATAGCTTCTTTGCAGTCCTTGAATAAATGAGTTGTGGAAGCACAACATTTGAAACAGGCTCCCCATTCCCTGAGTAGGTTCTTTCGCTCCTCTATGGGTTTCATCCTGAATCCGAAGCACTTGTTAAGTGGATGCGGCTTTTTGTGGATAGGGCATTCTTTGTTAAGGTCCCTTGGTTTTTTGTCCCTGTCGGCCGTCTGGCTGGGACTCGCGTGGGTCGTAGGGGGCACGTCCGTCCTGTGGACCGAGATGGGTGTTCTGGAATCCTTGTACCTTGCTGTTGACCTTTTGTTCCTCGGGTGGCTGACGCTGGATGTGGTTTGCGCCCCTAAGATGAAGCTGGAATCGTTCCTTGTCTTTGCTGCTTCGCGAATGAAGCTCAAGAAAACTGAGAATGGGGGGTAGACAACCTGATTCTCCCTTTTGTATTTGGAAACTTGTGAAAGAAACCTTTCTTGGAGGTTGAAAGGTAGCTTCTCCAGGATGGGTCTCACTCCACGAGCTGAATCTAGGGCGTTGAGACCCATTAAGGAATGGTCTTTCCTTGCGAACTCCAGTTCTTGCAGCAGGTCTCCAAGATCTCGTAACTTCGAGTTGTCTTTATTTGTGATCTTGGGGAAGCTCTCGATTCTTTTGAAGAGTGAATCTTCGACTGCTTCGGGGCTGCCATAGGACTCTTCTAGCCTTTCCCACACTAGGTCAAGACCTACTTGGGGTTGGTGCGCGTTTGCCGCCCGAAGTCTCTGCGCTTGCTCCCTGGATACGTTCTCCAGGAACTTGACTAACAGGTTGAGCTCTTCCCTTGCTGAGAAGTCCAAGCTGTCGATTGTGTCTTTGAACGTGAACTTCCACGTCCGGTAGTTCTCAGGGCGGTCGTCGAAGCTGATGAGTCCTGCGTGCACCAAGTCGCGCCGGATCATGTACTTGGCTATGTCTGTCAGACCTGAGACATCGGCGCGTTTGTACCGTTCCGAGGTGGTTGCTGGGACGGTCTGTGCGGTCACCTCTTCCTTGGCGTGGACGCGTGATGGCTGCTGGCCAGCGTGAGGGGCTGTTTTCTCCCACGTGGGTGTACCTGGATTGCGAGCCTGTTGTGGTGCATCCGTGTGCACGCTGGCGTGTGGATCACTCTTGTGGCTGTGGCTGTCCCAGGCAGCATGTGCCATTGCAGGAACGGCATCTTCTCCTCGTGGGCCTAGCAGGTCTTCGGTATCTGTGGAGTCGCTCCATCCGTGTTGAGATGGTGCACTGGTGTTTACACTGAAGAGGCTCCTTACGTAGTCTTCAGTGCGTCGGGCTGGATCCTCTGAGGCAAACCGTCCGTACGGTTGCTCCCCGCCATCCTGTTGCGCGGCTGCTTCTAGGACTTCGGCTTGGGCTATAGCGGCAGCAGCTTCTCTTTCTTGATTTAGGGCCTCTAGGCTAACGTCCACCTCTGTCTTTTTCTGTGCAGCGGTGGCAGTGGCTGCAGCGGCGGTGGCAGCGGCGGTCTGCTCCTCCTCTTCTATGCGGGCCCTTTCTAGTTTCATGGCTGCCTCTTTCTGAGCGTATGCGGCCCTGGCACGTGCGGCCTCTGCGGTGGCTCGCGCCTTGGTGGCGTTTGTGCTTGCGCTAGACACGTGAGATTGTGCTGATCTCGCTGACCTTGATGAGTGCCTGGATGTGCTCGAGCGCTGCGATGCGGTCTCCAGGAGGAGCTCTTTTCTCTCGCTTTGGGCGTCTGCGATGGCGGTTCGCACGCGGCTATCACGTGTCGAGTCAGTATTGTGCTGTAAGTCCCTTTCATGCAGGCTTTCACCGGTATTAGCCCTGGCCAGGTAAGTGACGTATGCCTCTGACAGCCCTTGGTAGCATAAGTGGTCTATCTTTAATTGAGTTATTGCCTGCTCAAGCTGTTGTACGGAATTGCCAGCGGCGGCGACATTGCGTATTCCAAGTGTGGTAGTGTTCCAGGCCAACTCTAATTTAGCGCGGTGCGCTTCAATGTCAGTCTCGTATTTTTCGCGGGCCTTTTGTGTCAGTGTGACGGTCCGTTTGGGCCTTGCGCCTGCCTGCGCCTGTTGCAGTTGCGTGGCGGTCTCTGTGTCTGAGTGATCGCTCTCCTGCGTGATGTCTGGTGAGGCTCTGAGTTCTGCCATGCTGTAGGTGTGTGTAGGCCTTTTGCCAGTGCGTGTGGCGTGCGGTCTTTTTACCTTGTCAGCGATGGGCGTCTGTCTCAGATGGTGCCGAGCGGTGTCCTGCAGCGTGCAGCGTTGGGGTAGCTGTACTTACAGGTGTCCGTTGGCTCCTCACTGTGGGGCTGAGCAGCGGGTGGACTCAGACAGAGAAAAAGGCAGTTAGGTATTGTAAGAGAAGCACTGTTTGTTGCAAGGCTGCTGTGCAGTTTGAGCTACAGGTTGTCTGTGAAAGCTGCAGACTGTGTGCAGTTGCAGAGGCTGCTCTGTGTACTATTAGCAAAGTAAGGCTGCTCACTGTCTTTGCATAAAGCTGTGGTAGTTTGCTGTGTAGAGGCTTGTGGCTCTGTGTAGCAACGTGCTTGTGCAATGTGGTGAGAGACTGCTGTTTATTTGCTATGTAAGCTGCTTGCTTGTATCTTTAGCATAAAGGCTGTGGGTAGCAGCTCCTCTGTGTGTATTTCCCAAGGCACACTGTCCTCTTTTTACTATTCTGAAGCCAGGGCACGTTGGTATGAATGGCTCCCGATAGCATTAACACAGTTCCCTTTTAAATCACTCCAAGTCCTGTAATATTTCCTCCACTTTATTGGGAAAAGGTAGCAGGGTACAGATACTTGTGGATGGTGTGTAGTGGTGATTATTAGTTAGAAACCGGTAAAAAGAGATGGCCTCACCAAGGGGGATAAACAGAGAAAGGTTCTTTACTCACTGTCTCCAGGGTTGAAAAGGAAGTGAGGTGCGGTGTGGGCAAAG